>NW_020174793.1:197310-305188 GCF_003031525.2 Neophocaena asiaeorientalis asiaeorientalis
GGATTGCTGTATCATACAGTAGGTCTATCTTGAACCTCCATACTGTTTTCCATAGTGGCTGCACCAATTTACATTCTCACCCAGAGAGCACAAGGATTCCCTTTTCTTCATATCTTTCCTAAGACTTGTTATTTTTTGTCTTTTTGATAATAGCCATTCTAACAGTTAGGAGGTGATATCTCATTGTGTCTCTGATTTTCATTTTCCTGATAATTAGTGATGTTGAACACTTTTCATATGTCTGTTGTATGTCTTCTTTGGGAAAATTTCTATTCAGATTCTGTGCCTATTTTTTAAATGAAATTACTGGTTTTCTTGCTATTGAGTTATATGACTTCTTTATATAATTTGGATACTAACCCCTTAACAGATACATGATTTACAAATATTTTCTCCCATTCAGTAGGTTGCCTTTTCATTTTGTTGATGGTTTTGTTTGCTGTGCAGAAGCATCTTAGTTTGATGTAGTCCCACTTGTTTATTTTTGCTTTTGTTGTCTCTGCTTTTGGTGTCAATCCCAAAAATCATAGCCAAGACTTAAGGACTTTACCACCTATTTTTTTTTAGATGTTTTATGGTTTCAGGTCTTACATTAGGTACTATTAAGTCTTTACCCCATTTGGAATTAATGCTTTGTGTGTGGTGTAAGATAGCGGTTCAGTTTCATTCTGTTGCATATGGCTGTCCGGTTTTCCCATCTCCATTTATTGAAGAGATTGTTCTTTCCCCCATTGTATATTCTTGGCTTCTTTGTCATAAATTAATTGACCATACATGTGTGGCTTCTGGGCTCTGTGTTCTGTTCTGTTGATATATATGTCTGTTTTTATGCCAATACCATACTGTTTTGATTACTATAGCTCTGTAATTATAGCTTAAATTTAGAAAGTGTGATGCCTCCAGCTTCGTTTTTATTTCTCAAGATTGCTTTGGCTACTCAGGGACTTTTGTGATTCCATACAAATTTTAGGATCATTTGTTCAATTTCTATGAAAAATACCATTGGAATTTTTATAGAGATTGCATGGACTCTGTAGATTGCTTTGGATGGTGTGGATATTTTAACAATGTTCTTCTAATTCGTGATCACAGAATATTTTTCCATTTATTTGTGTCTTCTTTAATTCCTTACATCAATGTCTTATAGTTTTCAGTATACAGGTCCATTACCTACTCGGTTAAATTTTTTCCTAGGTATTTTATTCTCTTTCATGCAATTGTAAATGGGATTGGTTTCTTAATTTCTCTTTGTGATAGTTTGTTATTAGTGTATAGAAACGCAGTAGATTTTTGTATATTGATTTTGTATCCTGAAACTTTATTGAATTTGTTTATTAGTTCTAACACTTTCTTTGTGGAGTCTTTAGGGTTTTCTATTTATAATACCATGTTATTTGCAAATACTGACAATTTTACTTCTTTCTCTCTAATTTGGATGCCTTTTATTTCTTTTTTTTTTTTTAGAAGATGTTGGGGGTAGGAGTTTATTAATTTGTTTATTTTTGCTCTGTTGGGTCTTTGTTTCTGTGCGAGAGCTTTCTCTAGTTGTGGCAGATGGGGGCCACTTTTCATCGTGGTGCGTGAGCTTCTCACTGTCGTGGCTTCTCTAGTTGCAGAGCACAGGCTCCAGACGCGCAGGCTCAGTAGTTGTGGCTCACGGGCCTAGTTGCTCCGCGGAATGTGGGATCCTCCCAGACCAGGGCTCGAACCCGTGTTCCCTGAGTTAGCAGGCAGATTCTCAACCACTGCGCCACCAGTGGAAGCCCCTATTTCTTTTTCTTGCCTAATTGTTCAGGCTAGGACTTCCAATACTGTGTTGAATAAAAGTGGTGAGAATGGGCATACTTGTCTTGTTCCTGATTTTACAGGAAAAGCTTTCAGCTTTTCACTGTTGAGTATGATGTTAGCTGTTGGCTTATCATATATGGCCTCTATTATGTTGAGGTACATTCCTTCTGTACCCACTTTGCAGAGAATTTTTATCATAAATGTTGAATTTTCCTAAATGCTTTTCCTGCATCTAATGAGATAATCATATGGTTTTTATCCTTCATTTTGTTAATGTGGTATATAACATTGATTTGCAGATGTTGAACCATCCTTGCATCACTGGAATGAATCCCACTGGATTATCGTGTATGATTCTTTTCATGTATTGATGAATCCAGTTTGGTAATATTTTGTTGAGGATTTTTGCATCCATATTCATCAGGGGTATTGGCCTGTAATTTTCTTTTGTTGTGGCATCCTTGTCTGATTTTGCTATCAAGGTAATGCTGACCTCTTAAAATTACTTTTGAAGTCTTATCTCTTCTATTTTTTTGGAAGAGTTTTGAGAAGGATTGGTATTAATTCTTGAATATTAGGCAGAATTCACCAGTGAAGCTGTCCTGTCCTGGACTTTTGTTTGCTAGGAGGTTTTTCTTTTGTTTTGTTTTTTGTTTTTAGGGTTTTTTTTTTTTTCTATTTTGTTTTATTTATTTCTTTATACAGCAGGTTCTTATTAGTCATCAGTTTTATACACATCAGTGTATACATGTCAATCCCAATTGCCCAATTCAGCACACCACCATCCCCAGCCCCCCACAGCTTTCCCCCCTTGGTGTCCATACATTTGTTCTCTACATCTGTGTCTCAACTTCTGCCCTACAAACCAGTTCATCTGTACCATTTTTCTAGGTTCCATATACATGCCTTAATATACGATATTTGTTTTTCTCTTTCTGACTTACTTCACTCTTTATGACAGTCTCTAGATCCATCCATGTCTCAACAAAGGACTCAATTTCATTCCTTTTTATGGCTGAGTAATATTCCATTGTATATATGTACTACATCTTCTTTATCCATTCATCTGTTGTTGGGGATTTAGGTTGCTTCCATGACCTGGCTGTTGTAAATAGTGCTGCAATGAACATTGGGGTTGCATGTGTCTTTTTCAATTATGGTTTTCTCTTGGTATAAGCCCAGTAGTGGGATTGCTGGATCATATGGTAATTCTATTTTTAGTTTTTTAAGGAACCTCCATACTGTTCTCCATAGTGGGTGTATCAATTTACATTCCCACCAACAGTGCAAGAGAGTTCCCTTTTCTCCACACCCTCTCCAGCATTTGTTGTTTGTACATTTTCTGATGATGCCCATTCTAACTGGTGTGAGGTGATACCTCACTGTAGTTTTGATTTGCATTTCTCTAATAATTAGTGATATTGACCAGCTTTTCATGTGCTTCTTGGCCATCTGTATGTCTTCTTTGGAGAAATGTCTGTTTAGGTCTTCTGCCCATTTTTGGATTGGGCTGTATGTTTCTTTAATATTGAGCTGCATGAGCTGTTTATATATTTTGGAGATTAATCCTTTGTCCGTTGATTCATTTGCAAATATTTTCTCGCATTCTGAGGGCTGTCTTTCCGTCTTGTTTATGGTTTCCTTTGCTGTACAAAAGCTTTTAAGTTTCATTAGGTTCCATTTATTTATTTTTGTTTTTATTTCCATTACTCTAGGCGGTGGATCAAAAAAGATCTTGCTGTCATTTATGTCAAAGAGTGTTCTTCCTATGTTTTCCTCTAAGAGTTTTATAGTGTCCGGTCGTACATTTAGGTCTCGAATCCATTTTGAGTTTATTTTTGTGTATGGTGTTAGGGAGTGTTCTAATTTCATTCTTTTACATGTAGCTGTCCAGTTTAGAGTGTTTCCTTAATTTCTCTTTCAGATTTTTCATCATTAGTGTGTAGGAATGCAAGAGATTTCTTGGTATTAATTTTGTATCCTGCAACTTTACCAGTTGATTAGCTCTAGTAGTTTACTGGTGGCATTTTCAGGATTCTCTATGTATAGTATCATGTCATCTGCAAACAGTGACACTTTTACTTCTTCTTTTCCAATTTGTATTCCTTTTATTTCTTTTTCCTCTCTGATTGCCATGGCTAGGACTTCCAAAGCTATGTTGAATAATAGTGGTGAGAGTGGATATCCTTTTCTTGTTCCTGACCTTAGAGGAAATGCTTTCAGTTTTTCACCATTGAGAATGATGTTTGCTGTGGCTTTGTCGTATATGGCCTTTATTATGTTGAGGTAGATTCCCTCTATGCCCACTTTCTGGAGAGTTTTTATCATAAATGGGTGTCGAATTTTGTCAGAAGCTTTTTCTGTATCTACTGAGATGATCAAATGGTTTTTATTCTTCAATTTGTTAATGTGGTGTATCACATTGATTGATTTGCCTATGTTGAGGAATCCTTGCATCCCTGGGATAAATCCCGCTTGACCGTGGTGTATGATCCTTTTAATGTGTTGTTGGATTCTGTTTGCTAGTATTTTGTAGAGGATTTTTGCATCTATATTCATCAGTGATATTGTTCTGTAATTTTCTTGTTTTGTAGTACCTTTGTATGGTTTTGGTATCAGGATGATGGTGGCCTCATACAATGAGTTTGGGAGTGTTCCTTCCTCTGCAATTTTTTGGAAGATTTTGAGAAGGATGGGTATTAGCTCTTCTCTAAATATTTGATAGCATTCACCTGTGAAGCCATCTGGTCCTGGACTTCTGTTTGTTGGAAGATTTTTAATCACAGTTTCATTTTCATTACTTGTGATTAGTCTGTGTATATTTTCTATTTCTTCGTGGTTCAGTCTTGGAAGGTTATACCTTTCTAAGAATTTGTCCATTTCTTCCAGGTTGTCCATTTTATTGGCCTGGAGTTGCTTGTAGTAGTCTCTTAGGATGCTTTGTATTTCTGCGGTGTCTGTTGTAACTTCTCCTTTTTCATTTCTAATTTTATTGATTTCAGTCCTCTCCCTCTTTTTCTTGATGAGTCTAACTAATGGTTTATCAATTTGTTTATCTTCTCAAAGAACCAGCTTTTAGTTTTATTGATCTTTGCTATTGTTTTCTTTGTTTCTATTTCATTTATTTCTCCTCTGATCGTCATGATTTCTTTCCTTCTGCTAACTTTGGGTTTTGTTTGTTCTTCTTTCTCTAGTTCCTTTAGGTGTAAGGTTAGATTGTTGATTTGAGATTTTTCTTGTTTCTTGAGGTAGACTTGTATAGCTATAAACTTTTCTCTTAGAACTGCTTTTGCTGCATCCCATAGGTTTTGGATTGTCATTTGTCTCTAGGTATTTTTTGATTTCCTCTTTGATTTCTTCAGTGATCTCTTGGTTATTTAGTAACGTATTGTTTAGCCTCCACGTGTTCGTGTTTTTTACATTTTTTTCCCTGTAATTCATTTCTAATCTCACTGCGTTGTGGTCAGAAAAGATGCTTGATATGATTTCAGTTTTCTTAAATTTACTGAGGCTTGATTTGTGAACCAAGATATGAGCTATTCTGGAGAATGTCCCTTGTGCACTTGAGAAGAAAGTGTAACCTGCTGTTTTTGGATGGAATGTCCTATAAATATCATTTAAATCTATCTGGTCTGTTGTGTCATTTAAAGCTTGTGTTTCCTTATTTATTTTCAATTTGGATGATCTGTCCATTGGATGATCTGTCCATTGGTTAAAGTCCCCCACTATTATTTTGTTACTGTCTATTTCCTGTTTTATAGCTGTTAGCAATTGCCTTATGTATTGAGGTGGTCCAAGTTGGGTGCATATATATTTATAATTGTTATATCTTCTTCTTGGATTTGATCCCTTGATCATTATGTAGTGTCCTTCCTTGTCTCTTGTAACATTCTTTATTTTAAATTCTATTTTATCTGATATGAGTATTGCTACTCCAGCTTTCCTTCGATTTCCATTTACATGGAATATCTCTTTCCATCCCCTCACTTTCAGTCTGTATGTGTCCCTAGGTCTGAAGTGGGTCTCTTGTAGACAATATATATGGGTCTTATTTTTGCATCCATTCAGCAAGCCTGTGTCTTTTGGTTGCAGCATTTAATCCAGTCACATTTAAGGTAGTTATCGATATGTATTTTCCTATGACCATTTTCTTAATTGTTTTGGGTTTGTTTTTGTAGGTCCTTTTCTTCTCTTGTGTTTCCCACTTAGAGAAGTTCCTTTAGCATTTGTTGTAGAGCTGGTTTGTTGGTGCTGAATTCCCTTATCTTTTGCTTGTCTGTAAAGCTTTTGATTTCTCCTTCAAATCTGAATGAGATCCTTGCTAGGTAGAGTAATCTTGGTTGTAGGTTCTTTACTTTCATCACTTTAAGTATATCATTCCACTCCCTTCTGGCTTGTAGAGTTTCTGCTGAGAAATCAGCTGTTAACCTTAAGGGAGTTCCCTTGTATGTTATTTGTCATTTTTCCCTTGCTGCTTTCAATAATTTTTATTTGTCTTTAATTTTTGCCAATTTCATTACTTTGTGTCTCGGCATGTTTCTCCTTGGGTTTATCCTGTATGGGACTCTCTGCGCTTCCTGGACTTGGGTGCCTATTTCCTTTCCCATGTTTGGAACGTTTTCAACTATAATCTCTTCAAATATTTTCTCGGGTCCTTTCTCTCTTCTCCTTCTGGGACCCCTATAATGTGAATGTTCTTGCGTTTACTGTTGTCCCAGAGGTCTCTTAGGCTGTCTTCATTTCTTTTCATTCTTTTTTCTTTATTCTGTTCCGCAGCAGTGAATTCCACCATTCTTTCTTCCAGGTCACTTATCCATTCTTCTGCCTCAGTTATTCTGCTCTTGATTCCTTCTAGTATAGTTTTCATTTCAGTTATTTTATTGTTCATCTCAGTTTGTTTGTTCTTTATTCTTCTAGGTCTTTGTTAAACATTTCTTGCATCTTCTCTATCTTTGCCTCCATTCTTTTTCCGAGGTCCTGGATCATCTTCACTATCATTTTTCGGAATTCTTTTTCTGGAAGGTTGCCTCTCTCCACTTCATTTCATTGTTTTTCTGAGGTTTTATCTGTTTCACTATCATTATTTTCAATTCTTTTTCTGGAAGTTTGCCTATCTCCACTTCATTTAGTTGTTTTTCTGCGGTTTTATCTTGTTTCTTCATCTGGTACATAACCCTCTGCCTTTTCATCTTGTCTATCTTTCTGTGAATGTGTTTTTTTTTTTTTCCACAGGCTGCAGGAATGTAGTTATTCTTGATTCTGCTGTCTGCCTTCTGGTGGATGAGGCTATCTTTAGGAGGTTTTGATTACTGATTCAACCTCCCTATTGGTCTGTTCAGATTTTCTGTTTCTTCATGATTCAGTCTTGGAAGGTTTTATGTTTCTAAGAATTTATCTATTTCTCCTAGGTTGTCCAAGTTTTTGGCATATAATTGTTCATAGTAGTGTCTGAAAATTCTTTGTATTTCTGTGGTATCTGTTTTGATGTCACCTCTTTCAATTCTGACTTTAGCTGAAAGTTTGTCCATTTGTTGTTTATCTTCTCAAAATGGCAGCTCTTGATTTCATTGATGTTTTCTATTGTCATTTTAGTCTCTATTTCATTTTTCTACTCTGACCTTTGTTATTTTAATTCTTCTACTAACTTTGAGTCTCATTTGGTTTTTTTCTAGTTTCTTTAGTGTAAAGTTACGTTGTTTATGTGAGATTTTTCTTGTTTCCTGACGTCAGCATTTATAGCTATGCACTTCCCTGTTAGGATTACTTTTGCTGCATCCCATAAGTTTTGGTATGCTGTATTTACATTTTCATTAGTCTTAAGGGTTTTTTTGTTTCCTCTTTGATTTCTTCTTTGACCCATTTGTTCAGTAGCATGTTGTTTAATTTCCACATATTTGTGCATTTTCCAGTTTTCTTCTTGTAATTGAATTCTAGTTTCCTGCCATTGTGGTTGGAAAAGATGCTTGATATTATTTTAGTCTTCTTAACTTTGTTAAGACTTGTCTTCTGGCCTCATATATTATCTATCCTGGAGAATACTCCATGTGCACTTGAGAAGATTGTGCATTCTGTTGCTTCTTGGATGAAATGTTCTGTATATATCTGTTAAGTCTCTATGTTCTAACATGTCATTTAAGGCCAGTGTTTCCTTATTGATTCTCTGTCTGATCTATCCATTGATGTAAGTGGGGTATTAAAGTCCCTCATTGTTACTGTATTGCTGTCTTTTTCTCCCTGTAGGTCTGTTAATATTTGCTTTATATATTTAGGTGCTCCTATGTTGGGTGCATAAATATTTACAAATATTTTCTTATTTGTTTAACACCTTTATGTGATGCCCTTCTTTGTCTCTTATTAATATCTTTGTTTTAAAGTTTATTTTGTCTGATGTAAGTATAGCTACCCCAGCTTTCTTTTTGTTTCCGTTTGCAGGGAATATATTTCTCTATCCCCTCTCTTTCAGTCTCTGTGTCCTTGTATCTGAAGTGAGTCTCCTGTAGGCAACATATAGATGGGTGGGTTTTTTTAATCCACTCTGTATCTTTCAATGGGAAAATTTAGCCCATTGACATTTAAAGTAATTGTTGATAGGTATGGACTTACTTCCATTTTGTTAATTGTTTTCTGGCTGTTTTGCAGGTCCTGTATTCCTTTCTTCTTCTCTTGTTGTCTTTTGTGGTTTGATGACATACTTTAGTGGTATGCTTAGATTCCTTTATGTTTTGTGTATCTACTAGAGGTCTTTTTCTTTGTGGTTACCTTGAAGCTTACATATAAGAACTTATTTATAACAGTCTGTGTTAAGCTGGTAACAAATATAAATAGGTTCTAAAGCTCTACAGTTTTGCTCTCCCCACCCCCACGTTTTATGTTTTTGATGTCACATTTACATCTTTTTATCCTGTGTATTCTTCAACTAATTATTATAATTATAGTTATTTTTATTAGTTTTGTGTTTTAATCTCCATACTAGCTCTATAAGTGATCAATCTACCACCTTTACATTAGATTATTCTGAATTTTACCTTTATCACTGATACTTATTCTTTAATATGTTCTCTATTACTGATTAGCACCTTCTTGTTTCAGCTTAAAGAAGTCCCTTTAACATTTCTTATAAGGCCAGTTTAGTGGTGAACTCCTTTAGCTTTTGCTTTTCTGGAAAAACTCTTGATCTCTCCTTCAATTCTGAATGATAACTGCCAGATTGAGTATTCTTGGTTGACAGTTTTTCCTCTAAGCACTTTGAATATATTGTGCCACTCCCTCTGGCCTGCAAAGTTTCTGCTGAAAAATCTGTTGGTTTTATGAGGATTCCCTTATATGGAATAGGTTGGGGGGTTTTCTTGCTGCCTTTAAGATTTTCTCCTTGTCTTTATCTTTTGACACATTAATTATAATGTGTCTTTGTGTGGGTCTCTCTGGGTTCATCTTATTTGGAACTCTCTGGATTTCCTGGATCTGGATATCAGTCCCTACCCAGGTTGGGGAACTTTTCAGCCATTATTTTCTTTCAATAAATTTTCTGCCCCTTTCTCTCTTATTTTCCTGGGACCCCTATAATGCAAATGTTGGTCTGCTTGATGTTGTCTTGTAAGTCCCTCAAAGTATCTTCACTTTTTTTTCCACTCTGTTTCCTTTTTGCTGCTTTGATAGGGAGAGTTCCACTGTCCTGTCCTTGAGTTCACTGATCCTTTCTCCTGCTTTATCTAGTCTACTCTTGAGCCCCTTTAGTGTATTTTTCAGTTATTATATTCTTCAGCTCTGTGACTTCTTTTGATACTTTCTTATATTTTCCCTTTGTTGAAGTTCCGACTGTCTTCATCCATTCTTCTCCCAAATTCAGTGAGAATCTTTATGACAGTTATTTTGAACTCTTTATCAGGTAAATTACTTATCTTTGTTTTATTAAAGTCTTTTTCTGATGTTTTATCTTGTTCTTTCCTGTGGAACATATTTCTCTGTTTCTTCATTTTCCTTGATTCTCTGCATTGGTTTCTATGCATTAGATGAAAGAGCCACCTTGCCCAGACTTGAAGGAGTGAGTCCATGCAGGAGATGAACCTTATTGTTCAATCCTGCCCTAGCTCTTGGTTGTCTCTCAAACTTTTTTGATTGTTAAGTAGTCTATTTTGTTCTTAATGGATGCTAGTAGCTGAGAGTATGCCAAGACCTGTCAGTGTAGGAGAGGATCTCAGTCAGCACCTAGACTAAACCTGATTGGAAGCTAAACCCTCAGGTAAGAGCTTTCAAAGTATGCAAATATATACAGTTCTCTGGGACCACAAACATAAGTCCCACTGGCAGCTAGAGCCAGGTGATCTGGAGGTGTCCCCTGGGCAGCATCACAAAATTGGTACCTCAGAAAAATGGACAGCCTCCTTTCCAGAAGATCCCAGAGACCTGGAATGAGGCAAAGATGGTGTCCCCTGGCCTCCATTCCCGAGAGCGCCTTTGTAGGCCTCTAAAAGTGTGCCAAACCCTAAGCCTGCCCCTCAGGCCAAAGCTCCTAGACAAGCAAGAAGGCCTCTCTCTCTCAGAAAGATCTGCTATCTGCACAGTTCTCTGGGGATGGTAGCCAGCCAGGAACTACCTTTGCATTTGTTACAGTCCCGTGGGACCTAGGAACACAAGCCCCCCTGGCCTCCAGAGCCAGGCAATCAAGTGCATCCCCTGGCAGTGTGTGTGTGGGGGTGGGGAGGGGCAGCCACAAAAAACAGGGCACCAGACACATATACAAGTCCACTCCAGGATACACTGGTGCTCTGGAGTGTGGCAGAGGGAGAAAATGAAGATAGCACCCACCCCCCAGGTCTCTGGAAAGGATTGCGATCAGCCCTTAAATGTGTGTTTAATTAGAAGCCTGTCCCTCAGGCCTAGCTGATAAGATAATAGGCCTCTTTCACAGAAAGGCTGAGCTCCTGGGTCTGTTGCCTCTTGCTGTACCCTGGGGAGTGGTAGCTGGTTGAGAGCTCTTTCTCTGTTGGTTGCAGTCCTATGGAACTTGTGAGCATATACCCTGCTGACCAGAGCCAGTCATTCTAAAGGTCTCCCCTGGCAGCAACCACAAAAATTGGGGCACCGGAGATGGGCATAGGCTCCTTAGACATGTGTTAGATTAGATTCCTTCTGCTCATACCAAACTTTAAGATTAGCAAATGAGCCTCTTTCACATAAAGTCTGGGTGCCTCTCAATTGACTGCCTCTGAGCTGGTCCTTGGGGTGGGGTGAGTCTGAAGATGAGTGCCCTTTAAGAGCCATTTCTCAGTTGGCTATGGCCTTGGGGGTCTCAAGGACATGGCCCCATTGGTTTTCAAAGCTTAGAGGGCTCACCTCTCAGGTGCAGGTCTTAAAAGTCGGGTACCTGATGTGGGGTTCAAACCTTTCACTCCTCAGGGAGAAGCTACGGGTTTTGAGTTCCCTTCTGATTGTGTGTCACTGCAGCAGGTTGGGGGCAGGAGCGGGTTGCAGAGTTTATGGCGAGATTGTGTCAGCCTCTCCTTCCTGCGTCAGTGTTGGTTTTTTTCTCATCTGCCCGATGTGTAGGAGTCACTCAGCCAGTTTTGGGGTGTCTTTTTTCCCAGAGGAAATTGTTGTGTAATTGGCTGTAGATTCAGTGTGTCTATGGGAAGTGGTGAGTTTAGGATCTTCCCGTGTCATCATCGTGAACCAGTACCACTCATCACCTTTTCTCTGATTAGTAATTGTATAGTATATTTCTTTCCTATACCTTCACTTTCGATACTTTTCAGCTTTTTGGAATCTTAGTTTTAAGATATATTGCTTATGAACAGTTCATAGTTTTGCTATCCAGTTGATAATCTTTGTCTTTTACGTGGCCTGTTTTGTACATTTAATATAACTTCAGTGTAATTTCTGGACTGGGCCAGGAGCAGTAATAGGGTTTCACCGGGTAAAGAATGGGTGGGAAGCATCCCAGGCAGAGGAAGTACTATAACAAAGCAACAGAAGTAAATCGACCGCATAGGGAAAGCTGAGTAAATCTGCTGGGGCGGAAAAGAGTAGCAGAAGATTAGGCAGCAGAGGAGACCGTGGCCTTGTCATCATGGCGAAGGGATCGCTTTTGGCCTCTTCCCTCCTTGCATAGTGTGGAGCACATGCTAGAAGTGATCGAGTTCTTCCAAAACTGTGCCTGGCACTTACGTAGAGTAAAATGAAAATGCAAGATGTAGGTCTTGCAATTAATAACCAACTAGTTCCATTTAAAAGGTAAGATAATACAATTAAGAGTCCAGAAAAATGTAAAATAAGGAGATAAATAATAAAGTTAAAAATAAAGGAGTACCTGAGAAGGATTGCATCTTTCTTGTTTCTGCAGAGCCTCCTAGCATTGTTCTTGGCGCTGAGTAGGTATTGGGTTGGCCAAAAAGTTCATTCCAGTTTTTCTGTGACGTCTTAGGGGAAAACCTGAATGAATTTTTGGCCAGCCCAATAATACTCAGTGCTGGGAGGAGTGGGAAGCCAGGCTGACTGGAATGTGTTGGGGAAGAATAGCAGATAGAGTGAATTCTATTCTGTGGAGATTGGAGATTGCCAGGATGAGAGGCTGGGAAGGTTTGGAGCAGGAACAGAGGAAAAATAATATCAGCTTGCCTGATGCCCTTGTGAATGTGATTCTTGCCTTATTTATTTTTAATTAGCTAGGGTTACAAATTGTGGGCTGGGTCTGTGGTAATGAAATAGAATGGGAAAGACCTATGGCAATATCATAACAAAGCCTGGATATTGTCTACACAGCCCTGGCCAGCTCAGCCTTGGCTGAGTTGGGTTCTGACTGCCTTGAAAAGCCAAGTTTCTTTTCTGACCCTCTCTTGCTCATCTGCTTTCTGTACAGCTCTGGGAATGCACAGGATCGCCCTTTGGAATGAATTTCCTTAAACAAACCTGGACTGTGTCACAATTGTTAGTTCTCACTGTCCGTAAGGCAGATAATTGCCTTGACTGAAAATGCCTCTTTCAGCTCCTGCCAGAGTTTATATTAAAAGATTTAGGTAGAGTGATGATAGTGTAATAAAATGTGGGAACAGAATTTATTACAGATGTACTATAACTTATTTAAAACATCCCAGTTGTTATTTTTCTGTGTTCATATATATATAGAGAGAGAGAGAGTTTTTTTTTCCTTTTTGGAATTTTAATTTTTGAATTTAGAAGTTTAGGAAAATATATTTGATTTTCAGAAAATGGACAGCTCTTTATGATGATATATTTTTTAAAGCCCAATTTTCTCTTAGATTGTTTTAAATCTAGATTTTTCTTGATTTTTTTAAAAGATAACTTTTTAAGATTTTTTTTCTAATCTATATTTTTCAGTTCTGTGGATTTTTGGTCCTCAGGTAATTTGAATTCAAGAATTTTCATAATGTACAATGAGGAAAGGCCCCTTTGCTTTCTAAATAATGAGCACTTCTGGGATTACACTGATACTTAGATTCTCCATAGCAGGGGTCCCCAACCCCCAGGCCACAGACCAGTACCAGCCTGTGGCCTGTTAGGAACTGGGCCGCACAGCAGGGGGTGAGCGGCGGGCGAGTGACCGAAGCTTCATCTGTATTTACAGCCGCTCCCCATTGCTTGCATTACCACCTGAGCTCCGCCTCCTGTCAGGTCAGCAGTGGCATTCGATTCTCATAGGAGCTCGAACCCTACTGTGAACTGTGCACGTGAGGGATCTAGGCTGCACACTCCTTATGAGACTCTAATCCCTGATGATCTGGCTGGGGAGTGGCTGCAGATACAGATTATCATTAGCAGAGAAGTTTGACTGCACAGAGATCATAATAAATCATTTGCTTCCAGACTCATATCAAAACCTTATCAGCAGACTTCCCTGGTGGTGCAGTGGTTAAGAATCTGCCTGCCAATGCAGGGGACATGAGTTTGATCCCTGATCCGGGAAGTTCCCACATGCCATGGAGCAACTGAGCCCATGCACCACAACTACTGAAGCCCGCGCACCTAGAGCCCGTGCTCCACAACAAAGAGAGGCTACCACAATGAGAAGCCCGCACACCACAACGAAAAGTAGCCCCTGCTTGCCGCAACTAGAGAAAGCCCACGCACAGCAATGAGGACCCAATGCAGCCAAAAAATAAATAAATAAATAAAAATTTAAAAAGCCCTATCAGTGAGTGGCAAGTGAAAACGAGCTCAGGGCTCCCACAGATTCTGCATTATGGTGAGTTGTATAATTATTTCATTATATATTACAATGTAATAGTAATAGAAATAAAGTACACAATAAATGAAATGTGCTTGAATCATCACGAAACCATCCCCACCTCCATCCGTGGAAATCTATGGGAAAGAGGTTTTTAAGGTTCTCAGTGTTTAAAAATATTCCAAGAGACACACACAAGACTAGTACTAGCTGCAGACTGTACTTAGAATCATAGAACCCTCAAAATGACTCTGTGGCACCAAAAATTTATGATCCATGATCTTAAATAGCTCTGTATTTTTGACAACTATAATAGGAAATGAAAAACTACCACTATCCCATTTTAAAATAACTGAGATTTTTTAAAAAAATGAATGTGAATTTTCAACTCTGGTTTAAGTGTGTATCTGATACCCCAAAGAAAACAAATTGTCACTCTTAACTTTGAAATATTTAGGTTAAAGGACAAAAATGGCACTTAGATAGTTTGGGGCTTAAGGTTATAGGAATAAAGAAAGTTATTTCAACACAACATAGTTATACAAAGACACTTGGAATAAATCCAGACTTTGAAGAGGATGAGTGAAGAGGATGAGTACTAGGAAAAAACAGGCTGCTTCATAGTGTCCTTGGTCTTGCTGGAATAAGAAGGTGGCCGGCTGGTGTTAATAGAAAAAGGCCTGGAACATCACTTTTTTCTTCTTGGATATTTATATCAATGAACTGAAAATACCTTTAAGAGCATCCTCTTCGATGTGCTGTTATTCAGATGGCAGTGGTGATAATCATGGAAGTAGATCTGACTGACTACTACTCAGCCTCCTGTAAGGGAACTGTGTCGTGCAGCTCTGTAGGAGAGGTATATTCTGTAAAACAAATGCTGAGATACAGAGTAACCATTCATTGAGCAGGTCCTCCGTAGGAGGCACTGTGCTAAGTGCTCAATACAAATTATGTCAGTTATTTCTCCCAAACCCCTGTGATATCCCTTTTTATAGATGAGGAAGGAGACTGAATCTCAGAGAGGTTAAGTAACTTGTCTAAGGTAACCCAGCAAGTAAGTGGCTGAGCTGATCCAGAGCTTGAGCTCGTTCCCACCATGCCTGAAAAATATCACTAGCACTTGGTAAAGAGAAGAGCTCAGTACATGGAAGTGCGAATTCTGTCATAGAAAAATTGTGCTCCAGGGATAGTTCTCTTATTACAGAACAGGAACGGAGTGCTGATTGGACTGTCTTGAATATTTTTTCAGCAGTGACAAAACATCAACTCATCCCCGTTTGTACTTTCTCTGTCTTGTCCCTTTTGCACCTGAACATGGCAGTTGCTGGGACGGAGGGTGCATGGGTGCTCTTCCTACAGCCCTTCACTTTGTTTTCCTGTGATTATGTTAGTTGAAACCAAGAATTAGGGTCAAGAAATTCTTATAGCTCTGAAATCTATAGGTGATCTTAGGTTTCATTTAAGAAGTTTTGAGAGTAGTTTGACAAGTACCGAATGACTTAATTCATCTCACAGTGATTAGTTGCAAGGATCTGTGAAAGGAACAAGCTCAGCACAGCCACTGGCGAGTGCTGTGTCTCAGCTGCCTGAAGACGCGTTTTGTTAGCAGTGAAAGAACTGTGGTCCTGAGTGCATTAGTTTGCTAGGGCTGCCACACAAACGACCACTAACTAGGTAGTGTAAACAGCAGAGATGTATCGTCGGATTGTCAACAGGGTTGCTGCCCCCTGAGAGAGGATCTTTCCTGTGCCTTTCGCCTCGTTTCTGGTGTTTTGCTGGCAATCTTTGGCTTTCCTTGGCCTGTTGGAAGCATCACCGTGATCTGTGCCTTCATCTTCACATGGTGTTCCTCCCGTATGTCTGTCTGCCTCCAAATTTCCCATTTTATAAGGACACCAGGTATTTAAGGCTCATCTTCATAACCTCATTTTAACTTCATTATAATCCTCTGTAAAGACCCTGTCTCCAAAAAAGGTCACATCCTAAATTACTGGGGGTTAGGGCTTCAACATATGAATTTTAGGGGGACACATAACACTAAATAAGTGTTAACAACTGTGTGCCACATACACCCCTTCCCGCAGCTCCACTTACGTTAGCTGAGGTGTTATCCATAGTACGTAGGTCCAGTTTATTGAATGAGTTGTATTTAGTAAGGTGTCTCTCCTTTTCAGAATAATACCAAAATAAATAAAAGTCTACAATGATTGGAATTTCTCCCTCTGCCAGCCTGGGCCTGCTTCGCGTTTGGAACCGACAGTGGGGAATTTGACACTGTCGGCTTCCTTCCTTGCTCTGCCTTTCTCCCCCTCACTTCTCCTGGTTTTTACCCTTCCAGGATCAGGCCTAAAGGGGCTTAAGGGGAAAAGCCAGCTGGGATGTTTTCATCTGACGAAGGTGCCCCCTAGGTGGCGGATGTGGTTCTCTTTGGTAGATTCCGGGGAGACCCTACAGCTGGGGCTTCCCCCTTCAGCTCCCCTGATGCAGTAGGGCCTCCCCTCCAGCTGACCCTCTCACTACACACCCTTGGCCCCTAGCTTTTGGTGTTCCACTTCTCTGCTGGTTATCTTCATCCCTCTGCGCAGAACTCTCTGGGGAGGCTATCTTTTAAGGCAGCCCCATGCTGGCTATGTTTCACGGGGCCTGGTTTGGTTCTTGGGAAACACGCACCTTTGCTGTCAGTGGAAATAAGAGTCTACTCCCAGCGCAGCCTTTTACACTCTGCTGACAGGTAGAGACAGCTCAGCCATAGCCTCTCGCCTTTAGAGTTACTTTTCAGGCTTGAGTCAAATCTTAGTCTTTGTCGCTTCAGGTCCAGGAGATACTGGGCCTGCTCTTCGGGTGATTCCCTCGGCTTAGTTTGAGGTGAGCGGCTGCGTTCTCCTCTTTTCCTCCGTGGGCAGAGGTGGAGGTGGACACAGAGCACACTTGACACTTTCCAGTAACGTACCCTCTTTGGGCCTTTATAACTTGTTTTGTTTTGATTTGATGTTTTTGTACTGTTTTTGATTGAGATATAATTGACGTATAACATTGTATTAGTTTTAGGTGTACAACATAATGATTTATATATTGCAAAATGATCACAATAAGTAACATCTATCATAATCTATAATAATGTATATAACATACAACACCTATTTCATCATATTTAGTTACAAAATTTTATTTCTTCTGATGAGAACTTTCAAGATTCTCTTCAAAACTTTCAAATATACAATATAGTATTATTAACTGTAGTCATCATGGGCTGTACATTACCTCCCCATGACTTATTTATTTTATAACTAGAAGTTTGTACCTTTTGACCACCTTCACTCATGTCACCCACCCTCCACGCCGTTACAACTTCTGCTTCTCAGAGGCAGGGGGAGACTGACTGGCTAAAACAGCAAAGTCAGATAGGGCTAAACCCTTTCCAAGCCCTGCATGGATGCTCTGTTCTTCTGACACCTCTGCAGGTACTCACTGAGCCACGCTCTGCAGGGCACTGCTCAGTAGCTGAACAGTTAAGGGAGAAGGAAGACACCCAGACGTCCATGGTGGGATGGTCTCATTTGCAGAGGAGCACAAATGACCGTTTACTTATATTACAGGCAAGGGGGTTGAGTCATGGAATGTGAGTTCTGACCTTGAAGAGAGCATCCTTGCATTGCAGTTATCACATTTAAACATCATGAAATACACCTTAACATAAAAATTATTGGCCTGTTTTGTCAATTTATAGAAAATTTTAGCTGCTTAGTGGTTTCTGTAACACATTTGGATTTTCTTAGTGAAGGACTAACCTGTTACAGCTCCCTGTTTTTGCCCATGTTACTTCATACAGTATCTCTGAAGAATATCTTATTATGGCAGGGAGAAGAGAGTAGGCTGTGTGTGTGTGTGGAATCCAAAAGCAGAATTGTGTTCATTGTTTTGCTCTGCAAAGATCATTCTGTTCTAAAGATATGATATAAATGATGGTTCTTTGCTGTATTTAATTTCATTATAATAGAATTCATTCTCTACATTAAAATAATAGGTGATTATTTCAACGCTAAATTATATTATATGTTTATAGAGCATTTAGAATTGAATAATAAAAGATTAGTCCAAGTTCATAGCATTCTACTTGAATAATTATGATTTATTCACCTATATAATACAAAAATACTGATTCCTTTGGTCTTTTTTAAAAAATTAGGTAATACTCAGTGGAAGAGATCACACAGTAAAGACCCAAAGTTCACAAAATGTGATAGGAATTTAAAGAGTAAAAGCAGATGGGCAGATAAGCACTATTAAAACCAGCCTGTAAAATTGAAAATAAATATTTGAATTCTTTGAATAAAAAGTCCAGAATAGGGGCTTCCCTGGTGGCACAGTGGTTGAGAGTCTGCCTGCCGAGGCAGGGGATGCGGGTTCGTGCCCCGGTCCGGGAAGATCCCACATGCCGCGGAGCAGCTGGGCCCGTGAGCCATGGCTGCTGAGCCTGCGTGTCCGGAGCCTGTGCTCCGCACGGGAGAGGCCACAACAGTGAGAGGCCCGCATACCGCAAAAAAAAAGAAAAGAAAAGAAAAAGTCCAGAATAATTGTGAAAGGGTGATAATGCATGAAGTAATCACTTTTGGTATGTGACAGCAGCAGTGGTACAGAGAACCTGAAGGCCCTGTGCTGCTGTCACTGGGGAAAAGGAGAAGGCAAGCCCGGTGGGTAATTCTTTCCACTTTAGTTCTTGGCCATAAAGAGTAAAATGGGAGTATATAGGCAACATAACAAACCACTAAACCTGCAAGTAAACTTTGAGACTAGGAAACAAACACAGAAATAAATTACATCCTATTAATAGGGCAAAGAGATTTTTCATTCCTTAAATAGTATATACTAAATTTTAATAACTAAAGTATCTTTAGTTGTAAACATCAGTTAGGTTGTGATGTTACAATGAAGATAGAGTATGAAAGAATATTGTTAAGACAGAAAGGTTTGCTTTTGGTCATAGGGCATTTTGTACATATATAGATATTTAGTATTTATTTTTGGTCATAGTGCTTATTTATTTATTTCCAATTGTTTATTTTAAATTAACACCAATGGTTCTCCTTTACAAAATTGGCTTTTGCTTTTTTTTTTTTTTGCGGTGTGCGGCCTCTCACTGTTGTGGCCTCTGCCGTTGCGGAGCAACAGGCTCCGGATGCGCAGGCTCAGCGGCCATGGCTCACGGGCCCAGCCCCTCCGCGGCATGTGGGATCTTCCCGGACCGGGGCACGAACCCGTGTCCCCTGCATCGGCAGGTGGGCTCTCAACCACTGCACCACCAGGGAAGCCCGGCTTTTGCATTTTTAAAGGTTTCAGAAATAATTTTAGAAATACCTTCCCAGTGACAGAAAATTATCACCAGTGTGAGATTTCCAACTAGCCACGTTCTGTGATGTTGTTTCACTTCCTAATGCACCATGGGAACTGGTTTTACTCTTAGGAAGAGTATCTTGCTCATGCTCACATCCTACTGGGGGGTTAGAAGCATGCAGCTACTGTTTGTCCTCAAAGCTTTTTGGAAGAATGTGGCAGAGAAACCTTAAAACTTTAAAAACCCTTTTTATATCCATTGGTTTCATAATCCATTCAACTAATATTTGTGACATGAAGCATGGAATATTCAGACACAGAGATGGTTAAGACACTGTCCCTGTATCGAAAGAACTCAGTCTTCTGGGTTGTTTCTTTTTTTCCCATACATTCACAAAAATTTCTTACTTTAACGTAAATCCAGGCTTGGTTCCTGTTGAATATTTTACTATACGTTTTATGGCTTCTTGCTGTGTAGTGCAAAGTATTAACAAGCTAAGTATCTTTCATGATGCTGTGTTTGTTAGACCTTTTTCTTTATGTATGACCGCGAAAGTCAGTGAAGTGGGAGTTAATTATCTACGTCATAGCTCTGGCTTTAATGTTTCTTCATATTCTTGCAGCCCCACAGGTACTTTTCAGCCATACAGGTGAATCTTCCAACTTCAATGTGAACCCATCAGAAACTCCAGTTTCCCCAGTCTCAAAGATGACAGCTACCACCTCAAAACCCATAGCAAAACCATCATCAACTGCAGCTGCCTCAGTCTCAAATAACGGGACCGCCACTACCTTGAAAACCATAGCAAAACCATCAACAATTCTAGTTGCTTCAGTCTCAAATAACGGGACAGCCACCACCTCAAAACCCATAGCAACATCTAAAATGATAACACCAGAGGTCTCAACAAATATGACTTCCACCACCTTAAGGTCTACACTCAAAATCACAAGTGTTTCACAAAATATATCCCAGATATCAACATCCACAATGACCACAACTCACAATAGTTCGGTGACGTCTGTTTCTTCATCAGTAACAAGTATGTATAAAAATGGACCTATTTTTCCTGTGCTGAAAAAATAGTTGTTAAAATGCCACATTTACATCATTCCATTCTGTAAAAATGTAGAAATTTAGACAATTATTTCTCATTTCCTAAATAAATTAGTTGTAGAGATCAGGAAGAGTCAGTTGACTTAGTAACTATCTTGTCCCTTTAAAAAAATTAGCTTCCAACTTAACCATGCCAAATCATGACTGTATGAGATCCATCCGTAAATAAATAATTTATCCTAACATGGGATTTTATTTTGCATGGTTTGAAAACTTGTCATACGTTTAACTCTTTGAACCTCATTCTAGAAAGGAATTAGGCAGGCTCAGTCTCCATGATTTCTAAACCTAAATCATGGAGAACTTTGGTTTTAATTTACTTGTGCCATAAAAATATTTTTAATGGTATTATATATAGTCACATATGTAGTATTAGTCTCAGCACTCTTTATTTTTTTGCATTTGTTTAAAATATAATGCCTGTGAAACCATGAATTCAAAAACCTTAAGATTCTCTTTTAAGTTATCCAAAGTTGAAGTTCTGTTTAAAAGCTAGTGATTACATTTATCAGAACAAATAGCGGACTTCATGGTTTCTTTTGTGTGTTTTTATATAATTCTATTCCAAATAGTTTATTTTTTTTATTACTACAATTTATGTATTGAAATCAACTTTTAATGTCTCAGGGGCTCTTGACTCCATAAAATTAAAATAGTTAAAATTCCCAATTTATTCAAAAGGAGAAATTTCAATTAGAAACATTTACTCAAATTGGATCCAGTTTCAAGATTTCAGCTGTTACCCAGACCTGTTTTGTTTAAGGCATGAACTCTTAAGAAAATTCATAAAAGAATTAACCAAATCTTGCTGCCTCTGAGGTTTTGGTAGACCATCCAAGCCCAGTCTCACCTTAAGATCTTGGGGTTGTAGGCACTGGGGATTTAAGGGATGTGTTGGATCAAGTGAAGAAAACTAGAACCAGTCACTAGACACAAAATCATCTGGAGGGCACCTTGATGTGCTTACGATTCCCCCTTGTCCCCAGATCAGCATTCTTACATAGAAATTCAGAATGTTTTAGCTTATTACAATATGTTTAAAAAGCACTAAAGCCTTATTTTTTTGTTTCCTTTTGTTTTCTTCTAGTCACAGCAACTATTATTTCTAAGGAAAATAAAGGATCAAAATTTGATACTGGCAGCTTTGTTGGTGGTATTGTATTAACACTGGGAGTTTTATCTTTTCTTTACATTGGATGCAAAATGTATTATTCAAGAAGAGGCATTCGGTATAGAACCATGTAAGTTTTGATTGGCCAGGACTTTTTTATTATTATTAATTCTGTATTTAAATCTCATGACAAAATATCAGAGTAGAGCGAGTGTTCATCTCAGGGATTAATAATTTATAGATTTATGAGTTATATTCCCATTAATCCTCTATGCCCAAAGCAAATTGTTTATGTGCAAGCTTGTGATTATAATTATTTGCAAATGCAAATGGATATACCTATAAAAATGATTGTATTTTATTAATGTCATACTTTTTTTTTTTTTTTTACCAGAGACCCAAGTTTAGCCAGTCCTTTTCACTTGCTTATACCTCTAATTGCAAGAAATACCATTATCAGGTCTCCTGAGGCTGTTGACCTAGTGTTACTGACAAACACAAGACATACTAAAATAACATCCTTGATAAAAACGTGATTTTTGCTTTCTGTGACAAAGAAAATAAAGAAATTCTTCTGACAGCCTCATTTTCCCTGATACTGAGTTGTTAGTATAATATACATTATCAGTTAATCTGTAGCAAAACTGTCTTTTCAGGTGAGCTTTATCAACAAGTCCCCAACAACAAACTATGTCATTCTAAAGATCTGATGGTTTTTGGAGGTATCATCTCCCAATTTTTGTTATTCCAACAAAGTCCTTTCGGTTTTTTCTTTTGAGCCTTATATGTACAAGAGCAAATCCATTCTTTTGATTGTTAATGTATGTATAAAATAAATACCATAGAATAGATGACCATTATCCAAGATTTGTTTAAGTTGTCATATGCATATGTGTCTCACACAGTTTCCATGTCAGAAACACTTGGGAACTACTAATTGAGCAAAGTAAAATAGAATACGTTACTTTACTATAAGAATACTGTAAGCCTTTGATATGTTGATGTACATTATGAATTTTTAGGAGGAGAATATAGTATGAAAATATGTCTCAAATTTTTCATTGAACTAAGAAAACCAGACTTTAAAAAAAGTATATTTAAATTAGAAGTTACCTTCCACATACAGTATCCAACATATCGAACTTACTTTAAAAGCGCATCAAGGTGGTGTTTTGTCACATTAAAAGCACATTCAGAAACATTCATTCTTTTCTCTTTTAGATCAACCCGTAAAAGAAAAAAATACATGAAGGAAACTGACTAAACAGAGTTGACTCTAAAAATGCTTTAAAATTTGAAATATTTTTTAAAACCACTGTGTTTCTAGAAATACTTATCATCTGTTTTCTTGGTAAATTTCACCAGTTAAACAGAAGGCACATTTTGGTTATAGTAAATTTAATGCAACTCCTTTTTTATAATATCAGTGTTTATTGATATAGTTGAGGCTATAAAATATTGAAGGAATTAAATTTAAATGTGTTGTTTTCATTTAAAGTGCCTTAACTACAAAGTATATAATTTTAGCTTTATGGACTTTTTCCTCACGTATACATGACCACATAATGCTGCATGCCCTGTGGAGGACATCAGAGTCCAGAATCCCCATAACTGTAAGGACAGAGCTGTGTGGCATGTAAGGAAGGCAGTGTGACTCTAACAGGAGTCTTATTCATGTCAGAACCAGTAGATGGTGAAAACACCATATTTAGTTGAGTCTAAGTACACATTTTTGTTTTTGTGTATTTCCACATTTTAACACCTCTGAAATGGATGTATCTTACAGTCTATGGGATGAGAAAGCATTGTGTTGTAGTTTAATAGGCCATGTTTTTCTTAGTGCTACATTTTTTAAAGAGTGCATTTTAAAGCCAGTAGTTCCTTTGAAGTTATAAATAATGACATTCCATAAGTAAGGACTTAATATTTGTCCCATTAAGGAACCTGAGACCTTCTATATCTAGTAATTATTAGCATTTCTAGTTTTCATTTATTGGATAATAACACTGATTAAAACACTGATTATAGTGTTAACTCCTGTGTTTCTTAGAGTTGCATGGAGAGACAGTGGAGTGAAGTGGTAAGAGATGGGGTTTGGGGCAGACAGACTTAATTTTGATTCTGGTTCTACTGTTGACTAGCAGGGTGCCTACCCACGTTTATATAAATGATGTTGTACGGTGTACAGTGGTCAAGACGAGAGTTCACATGCTTGCTTAGCTTCTGATCTTTTGCGAAATGGAATTGATTGATTAAATAAATAAATAACATTATATATATACATATAAATATATTTTTTTTTAAGTGCCCTCTCTCTGCTTAGGGGTACTGTGATGATTAAATGAGATATGGATGTAAAGTCTGTAGCATAACACCTGGCACATAGAAGATGCTCAAGAAATGATCGCTGTTTTGGTTGTTTTCTTTTTTAAAGAGGGTTATAATAGCTAATTGATGAAAAGTCACACAGGCACTGCAGAGATTTGAGCATAGGTCCATTTCGCAACCTGAATACACTGCTTGAATCCTTAACCAATACAGTATACCAGGTACTTTTTCTTAAGAAACTTTACACAAAGCAATGACAGTTTTGATTCTGAAATTTATTTATTACTTAAAATTATGAACTATAAGTAGTTTGATACAAATACAAAACAAAGTAACTTTAACTTTTGATACATTACAGCGATGAACATGATGCCATCATTTAAGGGACTCCAAGGATCAATGGAAAGAAGATTGATACAACCCTATCAATTAATTTTGATTTATTATTACTTCAGAACAGTATTCTCTTCTTGAAAATAGCATAAACAGGCCATGAATATAATATACAATGTATTATATAAATATGTAAAGATCCCTCATGATTGCTAAAGGTAAAAAGTGTTTGATTTGGGTTTTTTAATGAACATATGTAGCATACAGTTAATGCAATGGTTAGAAAACATATAGTAAGACAAGTCTTGTCCCTTTTTTGTGTGTCATTGGTCACATAGGGCCAGTAATTGGAAAACATCATCAGTGAAGGGTATGATGCCATGTGTTCATACAAATAAGGAGCTTGTCTCAGCACTCAGGATTTTGATGTCTTTGTTGGTCACACAAAGAACCTCAGTGCTGTTACGAGCTGGATATATCCTAATTACCATTGCCACATAGCAGAAATTATATGAATAAGCCAAGTCTTAAGCATAATTTTAGTTAAAGTGTCTCTTCAGAAAGCATCCGTATTTCATATGTTTAAAGCTTAGTTATTTGGTTTAGAAACAAAATGCATGCCCTCCCCCACCAAAAAAAAAAAAGTCAAATAAAACTAGAAACAATATGTGGGCTTATCCCTGTTAGAGAGCCATTGGAGAGCCTGTATTTTTAATAACTTCTTTAGCGCTTTCAATGGCAGTTGATATAATTGCCTTTTCTTTCCTCTGTAATTTCAGTAAATTGCAATGTTTAACATAATAATGTTTTAAAGACTTAGTTATTAGTGTTAAATAATAAGTTAGATTATTTGCTACTGTGAGAATACTGTCACCACTGGAAATTGCTTTACTTCATGTTCAGCTGTTAATTTTATATTTAGTGAATATTTTTAACAGATGTAGAACTGCTTTCAATATCTAGAAATGGTTAACGTAATGTAAACACACCCAGCCTTAAAAAAAAAGACTCTTATATCATTTCCAAAGAAACATTTAGAACTCTCTTTAGTCCAAACGATAGATGAATGCTGTTTATCAGGCCAGGGATTGTGGGGCTCCCCTCAGGCTACTAAGCCTATAGGATGAGAATGCCGCATTTTCGTGCACTGTCAATGTTACTCAAAGATTTGGGGAAACTGCATTTTTATACTAAGACACCAATGTACTTTGGAATAAATTCCTGCGGAGTATTTAAGACAGAAAAGTTCCTGCTTCCTTATTTGGGTCCTCTTCCTCCCGTGCTGACAGGGGGAGGCACGTTCAGATATACCACGTTAATGGAGAGGAAGCACGCAATATTGAGGGACACCATTATCAGCCAGCATATTTTGGAGTGTTTTCAGCTTTACAGTTTATATTCCAGCACTCAAAACTCAGGGTCAAGTTTTGACAAAAGAGGTATTTAGTCATACTGTGTACTAAGATATTGTTTCTTCTACCTTAGATGGTCGCAGTAAATCACACCAATGTCTGACAGTCCAAAAATGAGCTAAGAAGTCCTAAAAAATATGTACCTACATTTAATAGGAATTAAATGTAACTTTTGTGATCAGCTTTTGGTTTGCAGAGAATCAAGAATTCTGATATAAAAGGATCATTTCTACTCACTGTGCATTATGGCCAATTGATGTGATGAAAATGAATAATAAAAATTATCCAGAATATGGATATGACAGGATGGATGGATGTGACACATGGAATGTGGAAGAAATATTATGAAACACATGTGTTTGCATTAGTTTGAAAAAAGAGATGTGGGCTGATAAGTTGTCTGTTACTAACTTAACCATAACTGGTCTTTTAAACACTGCTTCATTTCTTTGCAAAATATACTAAAGATACGTTTTATAGTAATGGGGGCTTTCTAAACTTGATTTGTCTCCTGCATTCTTGATATTTCAGTACTTTAAGTCAGTCAG
This sequence comes from Neophocaena asiaeorientalis asiaeorientalis, assembly GCF_003031525.2. Taxonomy (NCBI): domain Eukaryota; kingdom Metazoa; phylum Chordata; class Mammalia; order Artiodactyla; family Phocoenidae; genus Neophocaena; species Neophocaena asiaeorientalis. The sequence continues at coordinate 223,463 of NW_020174793.1, forward strand.
AACTTTGTAGACAGGACTGAACTTTTCTTGAATGCTTGTTTCTTAGCACTTTGAAAAATATAAAACCACTTTTTAAGTACTAAATGTCATTCATTATTTGCCTTTAAAGTTTCCTGTGCTTTAGGTTCGAAATATTTTAGTTATGTCTTTTTTCTGTATATAAGTTGTATAATTTGTTACTTTCAAATATCCGTACTTCAATGCAATCAGGTGTTGGGGGTTTTTGGTTTGTTGTTTTGTTTTTGTTTTTTGGTTATCTGCAGAATTGAGGGAAACAGCTATATAAACCAGTATTTCCCTTTGGAGCACATTTCCTAAGCATAAATTTATCTTCCTTATTATGTTTACTTCAGCAAATGTTCAGTTTTATTTGCATTCTTTGATAATGTATTTACTTGAAGATAAAAGCAATTCAGATGTATGTCTAAATATTAGGTAGAATTCAACCTATGATTTAAAAATTTCCTTGGATAATCCATAGAATGAATAATTCAAATACAGATAATGAGAGCTGGCAGTATATTACAGTGATAATTTTGTATTTTTCAGGAAAAAAAATGTAAAGCAAATTTCTGTTACTTTTTTTCTTTTTATTACAATGACCAACTTTTGGCATTTCATTGTTACTGAGATCTATTTTTAGAATAAAATTTTGTTAAGAGTAGTACATGGTTTTGCTTCATTTTATCAAACTCAAGAGAAACTAACAAATAGAATATGTCCAAAGTAAAAAGGCAGATCGTGGGGGCTAATCTGACACTGTAAGTGTGGTTGCCTGGTTCAGCAGCAGCAGGAGCATCACCTGGAAACTTGTTAAAAGTGCAAATTCTTGAGTCCCATCCCAAACCTACTGAATCACAAACTCTGGGGTGGAGCCCAGCAGTGTTTTAGCAATCCTATCAGGTTATTCTGATGAACACCAGAGTATGAGAGGCACTGCTCAAAGGATTTTCATTTGAAGCCTCTTATTTGTTCTTCTGGGTAGAACTTTTAAAACAGGTATATTCGGGACTTCCCTGGTGGCACAGTGGTTAAGAATCCACCTACCAATGCAGGGGACACAGGTTCATGCTCTGGTCCGGGAAGATCCCACATGCCGGTGGAACAATTAAGCCCGTGTGTCACAACTACTGAGCCTGCATGCCACAACTACTGAAGCCGGTGCACCTAGAGCCCGTGCTCTGCAACAAGAGAAGCCACAGCAATGAGAAGCCCATGCACCACAATGAAGAGTAGCCCCCTTTTGCCGCAACTAGAGAAAGCCTGCACACAGCAATGAAGACCCAATGCAGCCAAAAATAAAATAAAATAAATAACTTTGTTTTTTAAAAAAACAGGTATATTCGTGGTAGAAATTTAAAAATTACCATTTCTTATGTAAATCAGCTGCAAATGCATTAACGTATAGTATGGTATTTTCAACACTTCTTTTCCTTTACAACTGGAAATAATTTAACTATATCTAAGGGTAACTTATATGTTATTATAAGGTAACCAAGGGGAAAAGGTGCAGTCTTCAGAAAATTTATATAATAAAAAGTACTCTTTCAGCAATATTTGTACACAATTCTTCCTCCCCATCATTACTTTGGCTTCACTCTGGGCAAAGTTACTCCCCCAGCAACTTCAGGCTTGAATGTGTGTCTTGTTTGGGTCAACAGTGGTATGAGTGTAGATATAATGAACATCACGTGTCCAGAAAAAAATACCCTTTTAAGTTTCAGCTAATTATTGATGTTATACATACAAAAAAAATGCAGATCGTCTTCACCAAGATGGCAACAGAAGCACAGCTAATAACTATTCATGCACTGAGAAAATCCTGGAATGCAGGAGTGAGGGTGAAACACCCCCTTGCACCACAGAAACCAAGAGACCACATTAAAGAGGTAAGAGGAGGGACTTCACTGGTGGCACAGTGGTTAAGAATCCGCCTGCCAATGCAGGGGACACGGGTTCGAGCCCTGGTCCGGGAAGATCCCACATGCCGCAGTGCAGCTAAGCCCGTGTGCCACAACTGCTGTGCCTGTGCTCTAGAGCCCGTGAGCCACAACTACTGAACCCGAGTGCCACAACTACTGAAGCCCATGTGCCTAGAGCCTGTGCTCTGCAACAAGAGAAGCCACCATGATAAGAAGCCTGTGCACCACAACCAAGAGAAGCCCCCGCTTGCCACAACTAGAGAAAGCCCAAGCACAGCAAAGACCCAATGCAGCCAAAAATAAATAAATTAAATAAATAAATTAAAAAAAAAAAAAAGGTAAGAGGAGTGGCTACATGGTGACTGCACTGCCCCTCCCCCCAGCCTGGCACAACACCATGCCAAGAGGTCTCCCTTGAACCTCTGGTTACCCCATTTGGAAAAGAGCCCAGTGTGGACATCTAGCTCCCCCAGTATTGTGGTTCACTTCTTGGGAGCCCACATTCCAGTCTCACCCCATGGGAATTGCAGGGAAGTCTGTGGGGCTTGACCACCAGGAATCTGACAGAGAAGAGGGGAAGGGCTTGCAGTAACCAACACTCAGAATGTGGCAGACTGAGTTCCAACCTGCAGCATGCAGGTGTAGTCCCAGCCAGCAGCTTGGCACATCTGCAGAATCAAGTTGGTGGCACAGTCTAACCAGGGAACTCAGTGGGGTGCAGGTCTGCCTGATTTGGGTCCTCAAACAAAGAGACTTAGCAGCCCTGGAGCCTGGTCTACCTCCATCCCAGAAAGTTGAGTCATATCCTGGCCCACTGCTGAAATGGAAAAAATAGAAACATACAAACTGCCTAACTGAATTCAGAAGAAATAGGAAATCTGCACAGACCAATTATTAATAAGGAGACTGAAACAGTAATCAAAAGTTTTCCAACACAAAAAGACCAGGACCTGATAGCATCACTGGAGAATTATACAAAACATTGGAAGAAGAATTAATGGCAATCCTTCTCAAATGCTTCCAAAAAATCAAAGAGGAAGGAACACTCCCAAACTCATTTTATGAGGCCAGCATTACCCTACTACCAAAGCCAGAAAAGGACACTACCAGAAAAGAAAACCAGAGGCCAATATCCCTGATAAATACAGATGCAAAAATTCTCAATAGAATATTAGCAAACTGAATTTAGCAACACACAAAAAGGATCATTCACCATGATCATTCACCAAAATCCCTGGGATTTTTATCTTGTTGATGCAAGGATGATTTAACATATGCAAATAAGTCAGTCTGATACATCACATTAATAGAATGAATGAAAAAATATCATCTCAATGACACAGAAAAAGCATTTGAAAAATTCAACATCCATTCATGATTTAAAAAACTTAACATTTTATGTATTAAGGAATGTACCTCAACATAATAAAAGTCATATATGACAAGCCCACAGCTAACATAGTCATTAGTGAAAGGGTTGAAAGTTTATCCTGCAAGATCAAGAACAAGACAAGAGTTCACTCTCACCACTCCTATTCAACACTCCTAGTCAACATAGTACTGGAAGTCTTAGCCAGAGCAATCAGGCAAGAAAAATAAAAGGCATCAGAATTGGAAAGGAAGAAGTAAAATCGTCCCTATTTGCAGACGACATGATTTTATATATAAAAAAGTCCTAAAGATGCCACCAAAAAACTTTAGGTCTATTCAACAAATTCAGTAAAGTTGCAGTATACAAAATTAACATTCAAAAACAGTAGCATTTCTATACACTAACAATGAATTATCTGAAAAAGATATAAAGAAAATGGTCCCATTTACAATAGCATCAAAAACAATAAAATACTTAGTAATAAACTTAACCAAGGAGATGAAAGATCTCTACTCTGAAATTATAAAACACTGATGAAAGAAATTGAAGAAGACACAAAGAAATGGAAATGTATCCTGTGTTCCTGGATTGGAAGAGTTAATATTGTTGAAATATCAACACTACCGAAAGCCTTCGAGAGATTCAATGCAATCCCTATCAAGATTGAAATGGCATTTTTTTACAGAAGTAGAACAAAAATCCAAACATTTAGATGGAACCACAAGGACCCCAAAGAGTCAAAGCAATCCTGAGAGAGAAGAAAGCAGGAGGCATCATACTTCCTGATTTCAAGCTATATTATAAAGCTATAGTAATCAGGGCAGTATGGTACTGACACATAAAAACAGACACATAGAACAATGGAGCAGAATCCAGGTCCCAAAAATAACCCCTGCATATATGGTCAAGTATTTGACAAGGGAGCCAAAATTTCTCAATGGAGAAAAAGTCTTTTTGAACAGTGGTGCTAGGAAATTTGGATATTCACATGTAAAAGAGTGAAATTAGACCCCTATCTTACACTCCTCACAAAAATTAACTCAAATGGATTAAAGACTTACATGTAAAAACCATAAAACTCCTAGAAGAAAACATAGGAACAAAACTCCTTGACATGGGTCTTGGCAATGGTTTTTGGATATGACACAAAGCAAAAGCAACAAAATCAAAAATAAACAAGTGGGACCACATCAAACTAAAAAGCTTCTGCATAGCAAAAGAAATGATCAACAAAATGAAAAGACAACCAATGGAAAGGGTAAAAATATTTGCAAACCATATATCTAATAAGGGGTTAATATCCAAAGTGTATAATGAACTCATGCAATAATAGCAAAAAAAAAAAAAAAAATTAAGGGGGAAAGGAACTGAATAGACATTTAGACATTTTTCCAAAGAAGATACAAATGGCAAACAAGCATATGAAAATATGCTCAACATCACTCATTATTAGGAAATGCAAATCAAAACCACAATGAAATATTAGCTCACTTCTGTTAGAATGGCTATCATCCCCCCAAAAACAAGATATAACAGATGCTGGTGAGGATGTGGAGAAAAAGGAACACCTGTGCACTGTTGGTGGGATTGTAGACTGGTACAACCACTATGGAAAACAGTATGGAAGTTCCTCAAAACATTAAAAATAGAACTATCGGGCTTCCCCGGTGGCGCAGTGGTTGAGAGTCCGCCTGCCGATGCAGGGGACATGGGTTTGTGCCCCGGTCCGGGAAGACCCCACATGCCGCGGAGCGGCTGGGCCCGTGAGCCATGGCCACTGAGCCTGCGCGTCCGGAGCCTGTGCTCCGCAACGGGAGAGGCCACAACAGTGAGAGGCCCGCATACCGCAAAAAAAAAAATAAAATAAAATAAAAAAATAAAAATAGAACTATCATATGACTTAGGAATTTCACTTCTGGGAATGTAACCAAAGGAAATAAAAACACTATGTTGAAGAGATATCTGCACCCCCATGTTCATTAGCAGCATTATTTACAGTAGCCAAAACATGGAAACAACCTAAATGACCACTAATGGGTGAATGGATAAAAAAGTTGTGGTGCATATATATACAATGGAATATTATTCAGCCATAAAAAGGAAATCCTGCCATTTTTAACAGCATAGATGGACTTTGAGGACATTATGCTAAGTGAAATACATGGACAGAGAAAGACAAATAGTGAATATCTCACTTATATGTAGAATCTAAAAAACAAACAAAAACCTAAACTCATAGAAAAAGAGAGCAGATTTGTTTCCCAGAAGTGGGGTGTAGGGAGAGGGGACAATTGGATAAAGGGGGTCAAAATGTACAAACTTCCAGTTATAAGATAAATATATACTGGGGATATAACGTACAACATGATGACTAACAGTTAACACTGCTGTATGATATGTAAGAAAGTTAAGAGAGTAAATCCTAAGAATTCTCATTACAAGGAAAAAAATTTTTTTCTTTTGTATCTATATGAGATGGTGGATGTTAACTAAACTTACTGTGGTAATCATTTCACAGTGTATGTAAGTCAAATCATTGTGCTGTAAACCTTAAACTTATACAGTGTCAAATGTCAATTATATCTCAATAAAATTAAAAATGCATAAATCATAAATATACAGCACAATGAATTATCCCAAAGTGAACAAAGGTTTATCACAAAGTGAGAAAACCTCTTTAACCCCCACCCAGGTCAAAGACTAGAATATTACCAACACTTTAGAAGTCCCTCTCTGCCCCCTCCCAACCACACTTCTTTCCTTCTCCTCTGAGGTTAACAACTGCTTGACTTTTTTTTTTTTTTTTTCTGGTACGCGGGCCTCTCACTGTTGTGGCCTCTGCCGTTGCAGAGCACAGGCCCCGGACGCGCAGGCTCAGCGGCCATAGCTCACGTGCCTAGCTGCTCTGCGGCAGATGGGATCTTCCCGGACCGGGACACGAACCCGTGTCCCCTGCATCGGCAGGTGAACTCTCAACCACTGCACCACCAGGGAAGCCCATTGACTTTTAAGGTCATAGATTAGTATTGCCTGTTTTAGAATTTCATGTGATGGAATCATGCTACTTTCGCATCTAGGTCTTTTCAGTCAACGTCTGTGAGATTCATTCACATTATTGTAAGCAGTCACTAATTTATAGTCATTGCTGTTTAGTATTCCATTATGAGCATATCGATTTGTTTATCTCCTGCACATTTGGGTCTCCAGAATTTGGTTTACACAAATAACATGGATATGAACTAATTATACATGGCCATTGATGCAAATCTGTAAGCATTTCTTTTGGGTATATACCTAGGACAGGAATTGCTGGGTCAGATAATTTGTGAGTATAGCTGCATTAGAAAATGCTAAACAATAAGAACCTGCTGTATAAAAAATAAAATTAAAAAAAATTTTTAAAAAGAACATAAAAAAAAAGCTAAACAGTTTTTCAAAGTGATTCAATCAGTCTGCACCCCCATGGTAGCCTGAGAGTTCTAATTAATTGTCTCATATCCTAATCTGCACTTGATTTATCTGTCCTGAATTTTAGTCATTCTGGCAGATGTGTGGTGGTATCCCGCTGTGGGTGTACTTTGCATTTCTCTGATAACTCTTTATACAAGGTTACACACATTTTCATTTGTTTGTTGGCCATTTGGCTATACTCTTGGGAAGTTCCTGTTTGAATCTCTTGCCCATTTTTCTGATAGGTTTTCTGTCTTTTTGTTGATTTGTAATTTTCTGTATATCCTTGATGTAAGTTTTCATCAGTAATATGTGTACAAATATATCTCTCCAAATCCATAGCTTACATTTAATAAATATAGGAAAATTAATTTTTGTTCTATGCAAGGAACTAAGAGTGTAATTTAAATAGCATATGGTATATTTTCATTAAATATGTTTCTGGCAAAAGAAATGTTTGTTATTATCCCTGCAAGTATTTGTGTAAGAGTGCAGTGACTGACAATTTCCTAAGAAGTAATGCATAATAAAAAGAAACATTTAATAAGTATGAACATTTTATATTTACTCTGCTGTTGTGTGATTGCAGATTCACAGATTCATTAGTGAGTTTGTAGTAAAGGGGAGAACACAATTTAATACATATCTCTGGATATAAATAGCTGATAACTAAGAAGAAAACTAGTTGGAGATCTGTAATTAAGTCCTAGAAAATTTCTACCGTGAATAGAAAGTACTCAGCTTCCTGCCCTTTTCCTGCAGCAGCACCACTACACCTATCTTCCCCCTACACACATCCATCCATCCTAACCCTCTTCCATTCCATTTCAGGAAGAGAGAGATTTCTGCCCCAAAATGTCTAGTTTTATCACCTCCCGACTACTCAAAAGCCTTGCTTATTTTTATTAATAAAATACCATAATCATTAATAATTTCTTAAGAACCAGTTAAAGTGCCACCTCTTTTATGTATAACTTTTCTCATGCCCCCAAGCCTGCTCTTTTTCTTCTGTTCTGTGTTTTCTGCTATTGCTGCTGCTTCAAAGTGTTGACAGGAGGGCATATAGCAAAAGGATTCTCAAAACGTCCTGTCCTGCTGCTTTTGCTGTGGGATCAGGAAGGAAGTTTCTAGGAACTTCAAATGCTCTGCACCAAAGGATATTAAAAAAAAAAAAAAAAAAAAAACCAGCTGAGATGGAACACTTCCTAACTCATTCTGTGAAGTTAGCTAGCATTACCCTGATACCAAAGCCAGACAAACACACCACAAGATCACGACAAACCAATATCCCTTATGAATATAAACGCAAAAATCTTCAACAAAATATTAGCAATCTGAATCCAACAACATATTAAAAATATTATACACCCTGATCAAATGGGATTTATCCCAGGAATGCTGGGTGTTTCAACACAACAAAATCAATCAATGCAATATACCACATTAATAAACAAACGTGGAGGGGAACCATATGATCATTTCAATGGAGAAAAAGTATTTGATGATAGCCAACATCTTTCATGATAACACTCAGAAAACTAGAAATGGAAGTGACTTCATCAACCTGACAAATGGCATTTATTAAAAAACAAAACAAAACAAAAACCACTAACGTACTCAATGGTAAAAGACTAAAACTTTCCCACTAAGGAAGCCCACTTTCATCACTGATGTTCAACATTGTGCTGAAAATTCTAGCCAAAGAAATTAGGTGAGAGAAAAATCTTCAAAACTGGAAAAAAAGTAAAACTATCTCTATTTGTAGATGGCATGTTTCTAGACATAAAAATTCCCAATAAAACAACAAGGAATATAGAGCTAATAAATTCACAAAGTTGCAGGGTACAAGATCAACACACAAAAATCAGTTGTGTCTCTATACACTAGCAATGAACAGTCCAAAAGGACATTAAGAAAACAACATTCAAAAGAATAAAACACCTAGGAGGAAATTTAACCAAGAAAGTGCAAGTCTTGTACACTGAAAACTACAAAACATTGCTGATATTAAAGACTTAAGTAATGGAAAAAATCCCCATGTTCATGGATGGGAAGATTTAATATTGTAAAGATGGCACTACTACCCAAGGCAATCCACAGATTCAATGCAGTCCCTATTGAAAGTCCATCAGCTTTTTCCTCAAATTCATATGGAATTACAAGGGACCCCCAAATAGCAGAAACAATCTTGAAAAATAAGAACTATGTTGGAGGATCACAGTTCCCAATTTAAAAAGTTACTACAAGTCTACAGTAATTAAAACAGTGTGATACTAGCAGAGGATAGACATATAGACCAATGGAATTGAACTGAACATCAGGAATAAACCCATAATCTATGGCCAATTAAGATGTGTGTGTGTGTGTGCTGTACACTTGAGAGCAAGTGCCCATTTTTAAAAATTTTATATTTTAAATAAAAAATATATTTACCATGTGATATTTTTGTGATGAGAACGCCTGATTCTATTCTCTTAGCAAATTTCCATTATTCAGTACATTATTAACTATAATAACAATAGTCATTATGCTGTACATTAGATCTCTATATGTATGCATCCAATATAACTGCAATTTTGTGCTCTTTGACAAATATCTCCCCATTTCCCCACTTTCTTCTTCCCAGCATCCACAATTCTACTCTCTACTTCTAAATTTGACTTTTTTAGATTTGACATACAAGTGAGATCCTGTTTTTCTTTCTTTCTGTGTCTGGCTTATTTCACTTAGTCTAATGTCACCCAGGTTCATTCATGTTGTTGCAAATGGCAGGAGCTCTTTCTTTTTCAAGGCTGAAATCTATATATTATATATATATAATCTCTCAATTTTTTAATCCATTCTTTGTTGAATGGACACTTAGGTTGTTTCCACATCTTACCTATTGTGAATAATGCCGCAATAAACATGAGAGAGCAGATATCTCTTCAAGGTACTGATTTCATTTTCTTTGTTTATATGCCCAGAAGAGGGATTGCAGGGTCATGATAGTTTTATTTGTAGTTTTTTGAGGAAACTCCATAGTGAGTATACAATTTACAATCCCGCCAAGTGTGTACAAGGTTCCTTTTTCTCCACTTGCTCACCAGCACTATCTCGTCTTTTTGATAGCAGCCATCCTAACAGGTGTTTGTTGCTATCTCATTGTAGCTTTGATTTGCATTTCCCTGATGATTAGTCACATTAGCACCTTTTTATTTACCTATTGGTCACTTGTATGTCTTCTTTGGAAAAATGTCTATTCAGTTCCTCTGTCCACTTTTTAAATTGAGTTGTTTTTTTGCTATTGAGTTGTACAAGTTGCTTACATATTTTGGACATTATCAGATATATGGTTTGCAAATATTTTTCCCTTTTAATTTTGTTGATTGTTTCCTTTGCTGTGCAGAAGCATTTTAGTTTGATGTAGTCCCACTTGTTTATTTTTGCTTTTGTTGTCTGAATTTTAGGTGTCATATACAAAAAATTATAGCCAAGAGTAATGTCAAGGAGCTTTTTCCCTATTTTTTTTCCTTCAGAAGTTTTATAGTTTCAGGTATTATGTTTAAGTCTTTGATCCATTTTGAGTTATTTTTGTGTATGGTGTATGATATGGGTCCAGTTTTATTCCTTTGCATGTGGATATCATTTTCCCTATACATTTTATTGAAGAGACTACCCTTTTCCTGTTGTGTATTCTTCACACCCTTGTCAAAAATTCGCTGACCATATATGCTTGGGTTTATTTCTAGGCCCTCTATTCTGTTCCATTGGTCTATGTGTCTGTTTTAATGCCAGTATCATACTCTTTTGATTACTATAGCTTTGCAACATAATTTGAAATCAGGAAGTGTGATGCCCCCAACTCTATTCTTCTTTCTCAAGATGGCTCTAGCAAGTCAGAGGTTTGGGGGTTTTGTGTGTGTGTGTAGTTCCATACAAATTTTAGAATTTTTTTCTATTTCTGTGGAAAATGCCACTGGAATTTTGATAGGGATGCATTGAATCTGTATATTGTTTTGGGTGGTATGGACATTTTAACAATATTAATTCTTCCAATTCATTATACAAGGTATCTTTTCATTTATTTTTTCTTTAAGTTTTTCCTTCAATGTTCAATTGATTTTTGACAAGGGTTCCAAGGCCATTCAATGGGAAAAGAATAGTCTCTTCAACGAATATCCTGTTGTCCCTGTTCAAAAATGCAAAAGAATGGAATTGGACCCTCACCTCACACCATATAGAAAAATTAATTCAAAATGGATCAACAATTTAAATATAAAAGCCAAACTATAAAACTCTTAAAATGGGTAAATCTTCATGACCCTGAATTTGGCAATGGATTCTTAAATATAACACCAAAATCATGAGCAACCAAATCAAAGAAAAACTAGATATATCAAACTTCATCAAAATTAAAAACCAAACTTTTGCATCAAGAACATTATCAAGAAAGTAAAAAGATAACCTATAGAATTCAAGAAAATATTTGCAATCATATTTTTAAGAAGGGTCTAATATACAGCATATATAAAGAACTACTACAACTCAACAACAAAAAGACAAGCAACCCAATTGAAAAGTGGACAAAGAGCTGGAATAGACATTTCTCCAAAAATATACAAATGGCCAAAAAGCACATGAAAAGATGCTCAACGTCATTAGCCATTAGGGAAATGCAAATGAAAGCGATGATGAGAAACAATTTCATATCCACTAGGACGTGTATAAAAAAGAGAGAGCAAGAAAGAAGAAAATACAAAGTGTTGCAGGGAATGTGGAGAAATGGGATCCCTTGTGGATTGCTGTTTGGAATGTAAAATGAATGGTGCAGCTGTTGTTGAAAACAGTCTGGCAGTTCCTAAATAACCTCATTCCAGGTATATAACCAAAAGAACTGAAAACAGGTACCCAAACAAATACTTGTAGAAGACCATTCATAGCAGCACTAATCACAGTAGCCAAAAGGTAGAAACTACACAAGTCCACCAATGGATGAATGGCTAAATAAAATGGTATATACATTCAACGGAATATTACTCATCCATAAAAAGGAATGAAGTACTTATACATGCTACAATGTGAAACACTGTGCTAAGTGAAAAAAGTCAGACACAAAAAGCCACATATTGTTTGGCTCCATTTATATAAAATATCCAAATTAAATAAACCCACAGACAAAAAGCAAATTGTTTGCCAGGGGCAATGGGGAAGAGGGCGTGGGGACTGACTGCTTAAAGGGTACTGGATTCTCTTTTGGCTTTAGTCATCTGCATAATCTACATCCCCTTCTCCCTTTTTTGGCACAAATGATGTTTTTCAGTATTATTTATGGTGTTTATGAATTGAGCTTTAAGTCCAACCAACTAGCCTTCCCAAACTCCTTTTATATAGAAATTCAATTCTGCCACTACATTATTCTTTATAACAGCTACAATCATATAACTCATCTACTGAAAAAATCAGTAGTTCTTCTTTACCTTTAGAATGATGTCTAGACAGCAAAGCCCATAATCTGTAGCCCTTTTAAATCTGGTTCCCATCCTAACTTTCTAACCTTGTTTCCCTAAATACTTTCACTGACCCTACAACTACTCACTTTTTCCAAAAACTACTTCATGCATTTCTCTCTTTCTTCATAGTTTTCCTTCTACCTGGAAAATACTTCCCAATAACTCTGTTCTCCAACTTTGTATACTCTAATCCTATTTAATCCTCAATACCCAATTGATTACTACCTTAGTTAAAATTCTTCTTAAAAATCCCCATAGCACTTTATCTGAACCTCTCTTACAGCAATTATTTTCTACTTTGAATTAAAATATATCTCTCAGAGCCTCAGTACCCCATCTTATTCTTTTGCACCTCTGTGCCTTTACACATGCCAAACCTATCACCAGTCTCTATACCTGCCCCCATGCTTTTTCACCTTTGACATCTGTAAAGCATATCCTAATTATTCCAAATTACATTGTTCTATGAATTACTTTAGCAATCACAATAGCTTCAAAATGGATAAGCTTCCTCAAGAGACAGTGAATTCTGGTGGAAACGGAGATTGCACATGCAATCATCTGAAATGTAATCATCTGAAATGCTATAGAGATTATATATACCAGATAAGAACAGAGAAAAATCTTTTGTTTCCTTGTAACTTTGAAACCAAGATTATGATTTCTATTTTCATAGAAAAATCATGGGGTATTTACCTACTGACATGGAAAAGTAGAGTTCTTCACGGCATACAGTTGAGTGAAAAAGCAACCTAAAGAACATTCATATTTTCTTTTAATATTTATTTACTTGGTTGCACTGGGTCTTAGTTGTGGCAGGCGGGCTGCTTAGTTGCGGCTTGCCAACTCCTTAGTTGTAGCATGTGAACTCTTAGCTGTGGCATGCATGTGGGATCTAGTTCCCTGACCAGGGATCGAACCCGGGCCCCCTGCATTGGGAGTGTGGAGTCCTAATCACTGCACCACCAGGGAAGTCCCAAGAACATTCATATTTTCTATGCACATGTATGTATACACAATCACACACATTAAATACATAGCAAATTTAATGATTACCCCTGGGTGATTAAGCCCTGGGAATGAGATTGAAAGTAGCAGTGGGAAGAAATTAAGGAGGACTTAAACATTTACTTTATATATCAATACTCTGAATCTTTTACAACAAGTATCTATTCAAGTTTTACCTGGCCTTTAAAAAACAAAGCACAACAAAACAAAACAAAAAAAAACACTGAGTGGAACACAATGCTGTGACTCAGTTTATCCAGGTCTGACATCGAGGAAGATGCTTGCTACTTGGGGATGAGACCAATGACACTGTCATCAGCACTGCCCGCCAACAGAGAACACAGAAATTCTTATATGCAGTCCCACATTAGACCCCACTATAATCTTATGAGGAATAAGTAAGGCAGAAATTGATCTGCAAAGAAAAGCCAAGGATCAAAGAGGGTTATAAAGGGCTTGCTAAAATCCTTATTAAATGGTAGAACTGAGCTTAGAGACAAAGTCTTTGGATTTGAAATTCTGGGCTCTTTTCACAGTACCACAATACACAGTTACTTGGCTTACAAGATAATTATACACTACCTTTTATTGCCAGAGCTGCAAAGGATTAAAAGTGCCAAGGATTCACTGGTTAAAACCTGTCTGGACACCATTATACCAGAAATGTAACAGGACCTCGCATAATTATCAATTGTTATCATGGTTTTTCTGCTTTCACTAAGCTAATCACGTATATCCCAACAGATCAACCAGGCAATACAATCTGTTGTGGGCTTGTGGGACCCAATAAATAATACACCCCTCTTTTACCCGAGTACAGAACCAATAAAGAGTAAAAGAAATGATCACACACATGGGACTTCCCTTGGTGGCGCAGTGGTTAAGAATCCAACTGCCAGTGCAGGGGACGTGGGTTTGATCCCTGGTCTGGGAAGATCCCACATGCCGTGGAGCAACTAAGCCCGTGTGCCACAACTACTGAGCCTGCGCTCCAGAGCCCACGAGCCACAACTACTGAGCCTAGTGCCACATCTACTGAAGTCCACGTGCCCAGAGCCCATACTCCACAACAAGAGAAGCCACCGCAATGAGAAGCCTGCGCACCACAACGAAGAGTAGCCCCCGCCTGACGCAACTAGAAAAAGCCTGCGCGCAGCAACGAAGACCCAACGCAGCCAAAAATAAGTAAATAAATATTTGAAAAAAAGAAATGATCACACATAGATTAAAATGGCATCTTTATTACTGATAAAGACTTTGAGGACAACACTTAGGTGTAGATTTCCTAATACTGAATCCCAAAATGAAACTTTACTACTCAGTTACTAGAAATACTGAAAAACCAAAGCAGGCCGCTGTGTTGCCAAAAACCACAAAATCTGCCGGCAATCTGGCTGGCTCCCAAAAAGGAAAAAGAGGGAAGATGAGATTGAGCTACTAGGCATACCCAAGTTTCTCTCCAAAAGGCACCAAGAAGGTAATTTGCAGGGGCAAAGAGAGCTCCTTCTATGCCAAAGGAAACCTCAAAGAAGTAGACTAAATGCTCTCCCTTAATACAGTTTTTTCTGGATTAATTTTTGTAGTGAATAATACTTTATGGTTACCACACACCACTGGTTCTTAAAGGGTGGTTCGTGGATCTCTGAGGGTTCCTGAAACTCTTTGGGGCTCTGGAAATTCAAAAACAATACTAAGATGTTATTTACCATTTTCACTGATGGTACAAATACAATGGTGGTAAAACTGTTGACCTTAGCATGAATCGAGGTAGTAGCAGCCAGGTCTATTACTGCCACATATTCACAGTATAAAAAATTGCCAACTTGCATGTAAGAATATTTTCGATGAAGCAGTAAAATTATTTTTAAGTATGACTCGAGCAGACATCATTTTAATACTGACGAAATGGAAAAACACAAAGTCCTCATGCTACATACAAAAGTACAATTGTCTCAAGGAAAAGCATTTGTGTGGTTGAATTGCAAGCTGAACTAGTTGCTTTTTTCATGGGATAGCATTTTTATTTAAAAGAATGACTGAAAAAATACTGACAGTCTTAAGTATTTGACAGTCATTCTCTTGAAGTGAGTCTGAGAAAACAGCTGATAGTGTTGTAGCTAAATGATAAAAAAATCAAGCTTTTAAGCAAAACTTAAAATTTTAGAAAATTTGTATCTACCTCTGTGAGCTTGAGAGCTTCCCAATACTTAGATTTGCCCTGATATTGGTGGTACTGGTGAGACTAACAAACGTGATTTGAATACTGAATAATGAAATGTGTCAACATGTGGGAGATCTACATAATTCAGTAAACAAATATTTTCCAAATGATGAATACAAGATGGTACATGATGGTAAAAGATCCATTCAAAATGCAAGAGTCACCAATAGATCTTATATAAGAGAAAACAAAAAGACCACTGAACATTAGAAAGATTAGTGGTTGCCAGGGGTTAGCTCAGAGGGAGGGATGAATAGATGGAGCACAGAGATTTTAGGGCAGTTCCTATTGCTGAGCCTGACTGGGATCATAATAATGGAGATATGCCGCTCCGGTATAGGAAATGTATGATAGGAAACATTATAGGAAGTTTATCTTAGAGGGTCTTCGAAAGGGAGTACCCAGGCAAAAGAGCTTAAACAAAATTCAGGAGATACACCAAAAACCCGTCAGAGTTCCTAGAAAGAATTTATCAAACTTATAGGTGGTAAACTGATGCAGACCCTAAGGTCCCCGAAAATATGAGAATGGTAAACATGACCTTCACTGGGCAAATTATCCCAGATAGAAGAAGAAAATTACAAAAGTTAGATGGTTCATTTGGAATGAACCCTTCTCAATTGGTATATGTTGCTTTTAAAGCGTTCGACAACAGAAAAGAGCGACAGAAAGGAATGCAAGACGCAACACAGCTTTTCTGGCAGCAGCACTGGATTCCCGAAAGGCAAGTAACCCGGAGAGGTAAGCCTCCACTGGGGAGAGAACAATGCGCTTACTGTAAAGAGGAAGGGCATTGGAAAAAAAGATTGCCCTGGGCTAAAGAATAAGAAAGAAAGAAAGAAAAAAAAAAGAATAAGAAAGAAGACAATAAAAGAGACAGGAGCCTCTCTTATCGTACAAAGAGAGCAACACTCTGATGATGAAGAGGCCCGGCTCCCTTCGACTTGAGGCGTCCAATTCCAATTTCCCCAGGAGCCCCAGGTAACACTGACAGTGGGGAACAAGTTGATTGACTTTCTGATAGATACAGGTGCAACATATTCTGTGGTAAACACCAAGGTGGCACAGAAAACATCTCAGTCCAACCCGGTCACGGGAGTTTCTGGAGAAGTACAAAATCGTTTTCTTACAATCTCTAAAATGCCAATTAGGGGACCTCACCCTGAAACACAGTTTCTTATATGTTCCAGAGTGTCCAATCCCTCTTTGGGGTTGAGATCTCCTTTGTATATTAAATGCTCAAGTAACTTTTTCGCCAGGACAGCTTGACATCAGGGTCCCACCAGAGCACACTGTAAGACTGCAGATAGCACTCATGGACACCCCAGAAAAGGAGACACAGCCCTTTCCCCTCCAAGGTCTATGAAAAGGTAAGGCAGAAGTGTTGGGCTGATGGCACCCCAGAGAAGGCCAATACTAATCCCGTTAAAAAGGGGACGCTGGGACACCTAATCTAGAACAATACCCTCTGAGGCAAGAGGCCCAAAAGGAATTCAGCCAATTCTTGAAAAGTTTTTGAAAACAGGACTGATTAAACCTTGCAGGTTCCCATATAACACCCCTATCCTCCTGGTCAAAAAGCCAAACTCAACAGAGTATCACTTTGTCCAAGACTTGAGGGCCATTAATGAAATAGTCCAAGATTTGCACCCTGTGGTACCTAATCCATACACTCTACTTAACAACTATTCCAGTAGAATACAGCTGGCTCTCAGTTTTGGACTTGAAGGATGCTTTTTCTACTTTCCTATTGCAGAAGAATCACAGCAGCTGTTTGCTTTTGAATGGCAGGATCCAGAAACACAGGTAGTCCAACAGTTATTATTGGACAGTCCTACCTCAAGGATTTAAGAATTTCCCTACCTTGTTTGGGGAAACATTGGTTAGGGACCTTAGAAACTTAATATTGGATGAAAGACTCTTACTCCAATACATGGACGATTTGCTCATCGCAAGCCCTACATATGATACGTGTCTACAAAATACCAATAAGAACCCTGAACTATTTGGTAATTGTTGATATAAGGTCTCCCAGAAAAAGGCCCAAGTATGTAAGCAACAGGTCATGTATCTGGATTTTGTCATTTCCCAAGGAGAGTGGGGTCTTTTGCCTGATAGAAAACAGGCAATTGCAGGCTTTGGAACACCCAAGACTTGCAGACAACTGAGGGGGTTTCTGGGAATGGTAGGGTTCTGTCGGATCTGGATCCCAAACTATGGGCTCATAGTAAAGCCCCTCTATGAGGCTTTAAAGGGACATGATTTTGAGCCCCTTACTTGGACTACGGAATGCACAACAGCCTTTGAAACAATAAAAACAAAGTTAGTCTCAGCCCTGGCTTTAGGACTACCAGACTTAGAAAAACCTTTCAAATTATATGTCTATGAGAGAAAAAGGCAGAAGTTTTCGGGTGTAAATTCAAACTCTGGGAAATATCCCTCGACCCTTTGCCTACTTCTCAAAAATAACTAAAACAGACTGCTAAGGGATGGTCAACTTGCTTTCAAGCTGTAGCAGCTAATTGTGACATACTTCTGGAAGCTCGTAAGTTTACCTTGGGGCAACCCACCACAGTGTATGTCCCTCACCATGTCCTTTCTTTACCGGAACAAAAAGGGGGCTATTGGCTAACTTCTGGGAGAATGGGAAAGTACCAAGCCATTCTCTTAAACAATCCCAATATAAGGCTCCTGGTCTCTTCAACCCTAAATCCAGCCACATTGCTCCCAACTGATGCCGCATAATCCCCAGAGCACAACTGCCTACATGTCATCGAGCTAGTGTACTCTGGCAGACCGGATTTAACGGACCAGCCCTTGGCTGAGCCAGATATGGAACTGTTCACTGATGCAAGCAGCTTCATGGACCAAGGTAGGTGATGTGCTGGGTATTTGGTGGTAACTTTTAGAAAGATTGTTGAAGCAAAAGCTCTGCCCCCAGGGAGTTCAGCTCAGAAGGCAGAAATCATTGCTCTGACAAGAGCCTTACTACTCACTGAAGGCAAGTGAGTAAATATATACACAGACTCTCACTATGTATTCTCCATGGTGCATGCTCACAGGGCAATCTGGAAAGAAAGGGGACTCCTCACTTCAAAACATAAAGACATAAAACATGCTTCTGAAATCCTATCACTATTAGAAGCAGTCTATAAACCCTCCCAAGTGGCCGTAATGCACTGCCCAGGCCACCAAAAGGGCGAAACTCATAGAATAAAAGGCAACTGGTTAGCTAACCAAGCTGCAAAGAAAGCAGCAAAGGAAGGGGATTATCAAGTCAGGATAGGGTCACTTCTCCCACAGATTGACTTGTCAAAATACCAGCCAGTGTTTTCAGGAAAGGACAAGGAGAGGGCCAAAGAGTAGGGATTCCCTCTCGATCACAACTCATCTGGCTGGAAATGTAGTGCACAAGGCATTGTTTTGATTCCTGAGGCACTCTTGGACACTGCGCTGTAGCACATTCATAATAGTACCCGTTACGGGAGAGATGCCACCTTATAATGGATTCAAAAATATATAATAGGTCCTAACTTACAAAGGGCCATCCAGTGAGTCACTCAAAATTGCATGCTTTGTGCTAAAAATAACCCAAAGACTGCTATCAGACTTCCCCAGATGGGGACTCATCACAGAGGAACCTACCTCACTGAGGACTGGCAAATAGACTTTACTCAAATGCCTCGAGCCACAGAAAATTTCAGACACCTGTATTTGTGGACACCTTCAGGATGGGTAGAGGCATATCCCACCAGGACAGAAAAAGCATCTGAAGTAATTAGAGTCCTCCTTAAGGAAATTATCCCCCGATTTGGACTGCCTAACTCCCTTCAAAGTGATAATGGGCCTGCTTTTGTCTCTAGCATAACCTAACAAGTGTCTAAAGCATTGCAAATTAATTGGAAGCTACATTCATCCTGGAGACCACAATCAATGGGAAAAGCTGAGAAAATGAATTATACATTAAAAAGGAGCATTGCTAAAATAAGTCGAGTCTAATTTAACTTGGGATAAGGCTTTGCCAGTTGCCCTGCTATGGATCAGAGTGGCTCCCAGAAGAGACTTAAATTTAGCCCCTTTGAAATATTGTGTGGTAGGCCATTCGGGTGTCTGCCCAGGTGGGAGAATCTATTGATATAAATGCTCTGAAAGATCTAGCAGTTGCCAATTATGTTAAAACTCTGGGCACTATACTAACCTTTGTTCATGGGTTTGCTTCCAGCAGGTCTGGCTATCCAACTAGGGTAGCCTTATATCCTTTCTGGCCTAGAGACTGAGTTCTCCTTAAAACCTGGAGAGAGCAAGGGCCTGAACACCAGCTGACTGCAAGGTGGACAGGACCACAAGTGATATTACTTACCACACACTCATCTGTCAAGTTAGCTGGAGTAAAGCCATGGATTCATCACACTTGGGTTAAAGCAGCACCACTGCCATCAGAAAACGACATAACTCCTGAGAGGCCTAGAGAGCAATGGGTTTGTGAACCCTTAGAAGGGTTAAGGTTGCTCTTCGAAAAGAATAAGTATTGAGGTGAAAATTTCATTGTAGAAGTAATTTCATCAGATTCAAATAGTTGTAGATAAAGAGAATTGTATTGGTTACTAAAAATTTTAAGGAGTATTCCCGACCCAAAGCTGATCAATTCCATTTCACAATCACTCCCTCATTGCCCCTGTTCAGCAGGAACTGGCCAGAAAGTTCATTGCCTCCTTTCCCACAAGATTGTGGAATGGACATTGACAGTGGGTAATAGTAATACTGGTGGGGCAGGCATGAGCTGTAGCAGCCCTGCTCAGCCATTGGTTGGTGCCACAGTGGGCCTCTCCCCGAAGTGAGCGACCATCAGTGAGCCACTGGTAGTGGTCCCACTGTGTGGTAGAGGCACCACAGTGGGCCCCTCCCGCAAGCAAGCAACTGTCAACGAGCAACAGCTAGTGGTCCTGCTCAGCCATTGGTCAATGCCACAGTGGGCCCTCCCCCTCCCCCTCTTCTGTATAAAAGGAGCCCTAATTCAGCCTGAGGTAAGATGGTTTTTTGAAGATGCTAGTCTGCCATCTTCTCAGTCTGCTAGCTTTCCAATCAAAATCATTATTCCTTGTTCCAACAACTTGTCTCCTGATTTATTGGCCTGCCATGTGGCGAGCAGAACGAGCTTGGGCCCAGTAACAATGGGAGTGAGGAGCTCCGCAACCAGGAATGCTCATGGAAGGAAGCCCCGAGCACCACAGAAGCAAAGTGCCATTGTCGAGTGACGTGCAAAGGGTGAGGCCGCCATTTCAGCCTTTCTCCCCGTGCACCAGCCCCTGCCTCCACAGACACCAGGGAGGGCTCCCGCTGGAGTAGGCTCACACAACCCTGGTCATCACCTCCTCTACCCCCTCCTCACCTGGGCTGCCTGTTTCCCCCGATTGCTGCCCCAGCACCCTCCCACCTGATGGACTTGCATGCTCTGGCAGCCTTGGGAGCAGACGCAGAGGTGGGGCTGAAACCACAGTTGAGCCCCAGGGACTGTGTGACTAAGGAAGAAGAGCTGAAATCTCTCCTCGCAGATGAGCAAACTGAGGAGTTACACCTCTGCTGACGGCTTCATAAATCCAGTGCCTGCGGAACACCCAGACAAGTGCTCCCGTAGCTGAGATGGGCGTGGCTTTAGCAGCTGTGGGCTTTGTGGGCATGTACATGCAGGGGTTGGGCCAGTCCAGAGTCTGAGCTGCCTACACAGCTCGGCTAAGAAACAGATCTGGGGGCCTCTACACCAACAACTAGGGAGCAGGCCCCACCCCAGACAGGGCAGTGACAACCAAGAGCAAAGGGAAGGCCCCACTCAACGTCCAGTGCAGGCTCTGGTCACCACAACATCACTTACACCCCCTATCAAAGGGGTAATGGCCAGCATACACTGAGGAAGGAGGGTAAAAAAGTGAAGTGAAGTGAAGTGAAGTAAAAAGTAAAGTAAAATAAAAAAAAAAAAAAAACCCACACAGGCTACACAGGGGCATTTCCACATAAAAATAGCCCTCCAAAACAGTCTGAGGGTCTGGCATTGGGAGGAAGAACCCCCAGAGCATTTAGCCTTGAAGGCCAGTGGGGCTTGAGTGCAGGAACCCCACAGGGCTGTGAGAAACAGAGACTCCACTCTTGGAGGGCACACACAAGGTCTCACATGCACTGGGACCCAGCACAAAGCAGTCCCTCCATAGGAACCTAGGCTAGACCTACCAACAGGTCTTGGAAGGTCTCCTAGGGAGGTGGGGGTTGGTTGTAGCTCACTGTGGGGGTAAGAACACTGGTAACAGAGGCCCCAGGGAATATTAATTGGCACAAGCTCTCCCAGAGGTCCCCATTTCAGCACCAAGACCCAGCCCCACCCAACAGCCTACAGGCTCCAGTGCTGGAACACCTCAAGCCAAACAACCAGCAATACAGAAACACACCCCCACCCATCAGCAGACAGGCTGCCTAAAGTTGTACTAAGCTCACAGCCACCCCAAAACACAGTCCTTGATACGGTCCTGCCCATCAGAGGGACAAGACCCAGCTCCACCCACCAGAGGGCAGGCACCAGTGCCTCCCACCGGGAAGCCTGCTCAGGCAGCAGGACCAACCTCACCTACTAGGGGGCAGACATCAGAAGCAAGAGGAACTACAATCTTGCAGCCTGCAGAAAGGAGACCACAAACACAGTAAGTTAGACAAAATGAGACAACAGAGAAGGAGCAAGATAAAAACTTACAAGAACAACTAAATGAAGAGGAGATAGGCAATCTACCTGAAAAAGAATTCAGAGTAATGATAGTAAAGATGATTCAAAATCTTGGGGAAAAAATGGAGGCATGGACCAAGAAGATACAAGAAATGTTTAACAGAGAGATAGAAGATTTAAAGAACAAACAGAGATGAACAACACAATAACTGAAACAAAAATATACTAGAAGGAATCAATAGAATAACTGAGGCAGAAGAATGAATAAGTGAGCTGGAAAACAGGATGGTGGAAATCACTGCCACAGAATAGAATAAAGAAAAAAGGAAAAGAAATGAGGACAGTCTCAGAGACCTCTGGGACAGCATTAAACACACCAACATTCACATTATAGAGTTCCCAGAAGAAGAAAAGAAAGAGAAAGGGCCTGAGAAAAATATCTGAAGAGACTGTAGTCGAAAATTTCCCTAACATGTGAAAGAAAATAGTCACCCAAGTCCAGGAAGCACAGAGTCCCAGACAGATAAACCCAAGGAGGAACATGCTGAGACACGTATCTCTGGCAACCTGCATCATTTCACTGAGCCTAAATTTCCACATTTACAAAAAAAGGGATAACGAGTCTCTTAAGGTATTAAGGATTAAATAAGGCAATAAATAAACCTAACAAAGATCTGACATTTCACCTATTTGTTCAACATAATGAATCCCATTATGACACTGATTATTATCATTAGAAGGGCAAAAAGGGACTTACCCAGCAAGAGATTAAATCCTACTCTCTGATCTAGGTGCATGAGAGGATTTGGCTAGTGGATAACATATTAATTACATTACCATTTACTTATACTTTATGCAGTATTTTTACTGAATGCGAAAATGTTTTTATACATTATTAAAACTGACTAGCTGAATAAAGCCAAACAAGATAAACTCTCAAACTCAAAGAGAAAGTTAATTTTTATGCTGGATGGTAGCGCATGAAATTTTCAAAAATATTAATACAGGTTAGTTGGACAATTTGCCTAAAAAGCACAAGCTAAGGAGTCAAAGTAGACCCATGTTCAAACTTTATTTTGCAGTTGTTTAAAGGTGCATGGTCCAGCCCTCAAGATGGCTGTTCTCTTGCTCTCTGTACATCCCTGCTCAACCAGTGCCTGCTTCACCTACACCCTACTCACCTTACTGACCTTACCTACTTGCACTATGTCCCAGCTAATGATTGTTCTGACTTTAGATCAGAACATCTCCACTAAGATAGCTTATCAAAGGGGCAGTGAGGGGCATGGCACCTCTGCTGGTTTCCCTGGTAACTGAAGAGCCAACCTGACATCAATTCGCCTTATAACTGGTACCTGATGCCATGTCCCGCCCCCTTCTACCAGACAGTGAAATGTCACTCCAGGGGGACCTTACTTCAGACATGGAAAATCCCCCTATCCATTAAACCAGTGGTCCCCAACCTTTTTGGCACCAGGGACCAGTTTCATGGAAGACAATTTTTCCATGGACTGGGGGTGGGGGGAGGGACGGTTTTGGGATGATTCAAGCACATTTATTGTGTACTTTATTTCTATTACTATTACATTGTAATATATAATGAAATAATTATACAACTCACCATAACGCAGAATCAGTGGGATCCCTGAGCTTGTTTTCACTTGCCACTCACTGATAAGAGTTTTGATATGTCTGCAAGCAACTGATTTATTATGGTCTGTGTGCAAACCTCTCTGCTAATGATGATCTGTACCTGCAGCCACTCCCCAGCACTAGCATCACCACCTCAGCTCCACCTCAGATCATCAGGCATTAGATTATCATGTGGAGTACACAACCTAGATCCCTTACATGCTCAGTTCACAGTCAGGTTCATGCTCCTATGAGAATCTAGTGCTGCCACTGATCTGACAGGAGGTGGAGCTCAGGCGGCAATGCAAGCGATGGGGAGTGGCTGTAAATACAGATCCCACCGCTCACCACCTGCTGTGTGGCCCAGTTCCTAATGGACCACAGAGCAGTACCAGTCTGTGGCCTGGGGGTTGGGGACCCCTGCATTAAACCGCTGATGTCTCTGTCACTGACTTTGGGCTTTTTCTTCGGTCTTTGTCTACAGGTGGGGCAAGTAAAGGGCTTGCAGGCCTGCAGGGTACAGCCAAACAAAAGGATTACAGCTAACATGCTTTGAATTATTTAGCACCTTGTATTAGTTTGCTAGGGCTGCCATACAAAGTACTAAGTCTGGGTGGCTTAAACGACAGAAATTTATTTTTTCAGAGTTCTGGTGGCTGGAAGTCTGAAATCAAGATGTTGGAAGATGTGGTTTCTTTTGAAGCTTTTTTACCTTGGCTTTTTTTTTTCCCCCAAGATTTTTTAAAATTATTTTTATTTTTGGCTATGTTGGGTCTTCGTTGCTGCGTGCAGGCATTCTCTAGTTGCCGCAAACGGGGGCCCCTCTTCAATGCAGTGCGTGGGCTCATTGTGGTGGCTTCTCGTTGCAGAGCACAGATGGCTCTAGGTGCGCGGGCTTCAGTAGTCGTGGCACGCAGGCTCAGTAGTCAGGGCTCGCTGGCTCTAGAGCGCAGGCTCAGTAGTTGTGGTGCACAGGCTTAGTTGCTCTGCAGCATGTGGGATGCTCCCAGACCAAGGATCGAACCCATATCCCCTGCATTAGCAGGCGGATTCTTAACCACTGTGCCACCAGGGAAGTCCTTACCTTGGCTTGC
Organism: Neophocaena asiaeorientalis asiaeorientalis; assembly: GCF_003031525.2. Lineage (NCBI taxonomy): Eukaryota > Metazoa > Chordata > Mammalia > Artiodactyla > Phocoenidae > Neophocaena > Neophocaena asiaeorientalis. The sequence continues at coordinate 248,360 of NW_020174793.1, forward strand.
TGATGACCGTCTTCCTCAGGTATCTTCACATGGTCCACTGCCTGGGTGTGTCTGTGCCCTAATCTCTTCTTATAAGGATACCAGTCATACAGTACTGGATTAGGGCTCACATGGTCTCATTTTACCTTAATTATCTCTTTAAATGCCCAATCGTGAAATACAGTCACATTTTGGGATACTCAGGATTAGGACTCTAACATACAAATTTGGGGGACACAATTCAGCTGACAACACATCTTAATTATTAAAAGAATCTAGTAGCCCTGTGCCTGGCACACAGTGAATCCTCAATATAGGTCTTATTAAAGACCAGTGTCAAAAATGATTTGATTCCCTCTATGATGGCAGGGAGAAACTTTCTCTCACTGACATAAGGTCTTGCACCAAGACATAGGCATTTGGACTTAAATAAATGCATCAACACATCAGGATGGAAACAAAGCAAGAGCCCGGCTGGTGGGCCCCAGACTCTCACAAGCACACCTGCTCCTGGCTTTGCCACACACACCCCCATCAGCCAGGACCTCTCCTGCATCATGGAAAACTTGCTGCAGCTCCCTGACAGACACAGAGCCTCAGACTTCTTATAGGGCCAGGCCTGGGCCCATGGAAATTTCGTGGAGCCTGCAGGGCAGCTCTCTGTCCAGCAGAGGACTCAGGCTTTCTGGGGACCCAGGCCCAGGCCAAAAGTGGTGAGCGTCCCACAAGTCACAGAAGAAAGGGGCCATGCTGCGGCCAGGGTGGGACAGGACCCACCCCCATGGCCCTTGGGATGCATGCCAGGGCCTTGTGGATACTGTTTTCTATAGAACTCCTGCCTATTTTTATTTAACCGTCATTAAAGAGCATCTATGCTCTGTGGCAAAAAAAAAAAAAAAAAGATACATTTTCTTTCTTCCTACTATATTCTCTATTTAAAGGGATCTAAAGGAGTTTTAGGATAAGAAGAGTTTTTAATATTAGACCTCCTTTCCACCTGGCCTCAGAAGTCTGCCACAGACCCAGACCTGGGAAAGGTCAAATATGACTGGACCCAAAAAAAGATACTTACCATTGCCTGTATTCCACCTCCTCATCCCACCAACACTTACTCAACAACAAAATGATTAAACTATTTTTTTAATTCCAATGAAGATTTACATAATTCTATATTAATAATTTTTGACATGGATTTTAAATTCAAATAATATCTATAATATACAAAGCAACTAGACAGATATTACCATCTAAAGGAAATTCTCATAAATCCCATTACTATTAAAAAAAATACTTCATGGTAATGTTTCATGAATTCAGTTTTTTAACTTAATAACTAGCATCTGAAGTGCTTACAATGTGACAGATACTATGCTTATGTACATTATCTCATCCTTATATAACCCTGTGAAGGCTTACGGAAATTACTTTTTAAATCAGAGGAAAAAAATCGATAATGTAGTCTTTTTAAAGACCTTTATTAAGATGTTTCTCACAAATTAGGGAAAAGCTTTTTTACCTGTAAGAGAAAAATCCTTATTTTACAACACAACTGAAAAAACACCAACGAGAATTTGGCAATATAACTGTGATAAACTCCAGAGCTCCTGGTTTCCATTTCTTTCAACTACACTCTAAAGTAGTACTCAAAGCTTTCAGAAAGAATACCAAACCTAGTCACTCCTAAAATGATACATAATAGCATTAAGACTGCTCCTTTAACTCCTCCTGTGTTCATACATGTACAGTAATATAGCTCAAACATAAATCTTACCTTTCATATAAACAGAGATTAAGATTAAATATTATATATGGTATTCTTTTGGAAACAAGATTACTAGTACCAAAGAAAGCAGAGTAGAACAAAAATGTTACTAATTAAAGAACCAATAATTCCTTTTTTACTTCAGATAGCTTCAAATGTTCAAACCGTATTTTAAAGACTTTTATATGTAGGCAACATACAGCTTATTTTTCTTTTATGAGAGAAATGTACGAACAGTACCCTTAATTATACCCCTGCAAATAGGGCATTTTCTTAGAGAAGGGGCACATTCCTGGCATACTACCAGATGACCACAAGGAATGAATACAATAGAAACTTCTTTGTCCATACACACTTTACAAGTTCTTTCTTCTTGCAACCTTCTCAATTGTTCTTCCAGTGACAGACCTAGAAACAACAGAAACTTCCATTAAAAAAAATGAAAGGGTAATATTTCATGTTGGTCCTAAGTCTTAATTTTGTCTTACCTGAAACATCTTCTGTTGGAATATACTTCATATTCATTTCCACTGAAGAAAGAAAAACATAACAAAAATATCACTCTAATAACTCATTAAAAAAATTTTTTTTCATAAAAAAATGAAATTTTGTCATGTGCAACAACATGGATGGACCTGGAGTGTATTGTGCTTAGTGAAATAAGACAGAGAAAGACATATACTCTATTTTATCACTTGTATGTGGAATCTAAAAAATAAAACTAGTGAATATAACAAATAAGATAAAGACAAAGATATAAAGAACAAACTAGTGGTTACCAGTGGGGAGAGGGAAGTTGAGGGGAAGATAAGGATAGGGGGACTAAGGGGTTCAAACTACTATGTATAAAATAAACAAGCTACAAGGATTTATGGTACAGCACAGGGAATATAGCCAATATTTTATAATGACTATAAACAGAGTATAATCTACAAAAATTTTGAATCACTTTGCTGTACACCTGGAACTTATATAATATTGTAAATCAACTATACCTCAATTAAAAAAATTTTTTTTAAGGCATCACTCTACCAAATACAAGACTGCTTCATCTACTACCTATTATTTTTCACCTACTATATCCTGAACAACACAGATTCTAGCTATTTATCATCAGAAATTATTTAGCCATGCTACTTGGGTAATAAAAGACTTCACTTTTCAGAACAAGTTAAATGTATAGTTTGCTAATTGGATTCATTTTGTTTGTCAAACACAAAGATGAACATAATCCCAAGAATTTCTAAAATAACTTTACCAACAAACTCACCAAATAAGTTCTTATATAATGTAGAGTCAATTTCTTGAAGACAGTTCTTGAAGATGCTGGCAGCACCATTTCCTTTAACTAAAATGGTATCAATCAGTTCTCTTGCTTGCAAAGGTATCTGTGTTTTTTGTTTAATAATATCATGTTCCTGTTTATTAATTACATTGGCCTTTAAAAGATTATCCAGGATAGGAAGCACACATGTCAACTGTTGAAAGAGAGCCATTCTATTCCTCCGAATCAAGGACAAATCATCTTCATGTTAAAAAAAAGAAAGAAAAATCCATTAGATTATAAACTGCTCCAACTACACTCATATACTAACAACCAACCCTATGAACAATTCAGACACTAAATAAATAGGAGCTGGAAAAAGAAGGACAAAATTACTCCTCTGCAGTTTAATGTCTGTCACTTGGAAAACTTTCAGAAGATTTAGCTAAGGCATATTATACATAAGTACACACATGGTCTCTGTTTTTTTAAATTATTAAAGTCTATATATTTACCTGTCTTAGAACCCTGCTTTATCCTGCTGAGAGTAAGCAGAGAATTTTAGAGGGCAGTATAAATTTGCAACCTCTGTACTTTGCCCCCATGGAATTACTACTGACTTCTCTTTGCATTATATCACTTTACTTTTGTGAGCATTTTCATATGAATTGTCTCCTTTGATAAAAAGATCCTATCAATTAAACAAGGCAGGTATGACTGCTTCTCATTTTCAGATAGGGAGAGACAGACTCACAATATCATTAACTGTGACCTATCCAAGGTCACAGAAAGAATCAGTTATAGAATCAGGTCTCCTAGATTAGTGTCTTCAACTCCATGTTTAAGAAGCAGTAAGCAGTGTTGAAGAGTTTGAGCTGTAGAGTTAGGACAGACCTAGAGCCCCACACTGGCTTAGCCACTTACTAGCTATGTGCCCTAACCTCCATACACCTCAGTTTCCTCATCTGTAAAATGCAGATAATAATAGTACCTTTCTCAAAGAGTTGTAAGGATTAAATGAGATACATGTGAAGTATTTATCACAACATCTGGCACATAATTAGCTACCAATATTGTCTTTAAAGGTCTAGGTTTGGGCTTCCCTGGTGACGCAGTGGTTGAGAGTCCACCTGCCGATGCAGGGGACACGGGTTCGTGCCCCGTTCCGGGAAGATCCCACATGTCGTGGAGCGGCTAGGCCCGTGAGCCATGGCCGCTGAGCCTGCGCGTCCAGAGCCTGTGCTCTGCAGCGGGAGAGGCCACAGCAGGGAGAGGCCCGCGTACCGCAAAAAAAATAAAATAAAATAAAAAATAATAAAGGTCTAGGTTTATAGCAATTAAAAAAGACTGCGTATGAATCAAGCCTAATCTTTTTTAAAAAGCACAAAATCCATTGTTAAATTTCCTACATTTATGGAATATGGGCATAAATTCCTACAGTATTTTTCAAAAAGTTCCTCTTCTGTTGCCCGCAATCACCATAATATTTAATTGCCTGCTTTCAACCTTAAAAAAAAAATACATTTCTATATTTACAAGTTTAATGAGAAATAAAAAAGAAGTCTATTGTAAAGTTCCGGGAAAAAAAAAAAAGACCATTTCCTTCACCTTTTACTTCTTTCTAGAAGACAAACGCTCTATTCATCTCAAAATTATTGAATTCCCTTCTCTGACCACAACTTATATCCTTCTACCTTACTAATTCACCTCACTACTAACATTTGTTCTTCAATCTCCATGTCATTCCCAACTACTAACACAAGAGTTGTCTCCTGGCTTTGCTTACTTCCCATTCTAGTCTAGATGGAGTCAGGTGTCTCAATGATCTTCTCTTATTAGCATCCTAAATTCTTCCTCCCTATTCCTTTTCTGACTTGTTTGCTTATTAAGAAACAATTTCAAATCCGTAATTCAAGGGACTTTGCTGGCAGTCCAGTGGTTAAGATTCTGCACTTCCACTGCAGGGGGCGTGGTTCGATCCCTGGTCAGGAAACTAAGATCCCACATGCCACTTGGCCAAAAACAAAACAAAACAAACAACAAAAAATCCATAAGTTAAGACTATTCATTGAACCTTACAAAGAATAAGAAAGTCACAAAACTATGGTGACCAGTTTTATTAGAGTGATTTCATTTAACCTGTGTTTTATTACTGGTTAACAATCTTAAAATCTTTTCACTTTCCTCAGGCCCTTTCTTTCACGAAGCCCTTCTCATTTCCCAAATAAATCTACTTAGAATTTTTTTTTGATGTTCTAGGCACTGTGCTAAACTGTTTTACTTGTAACATCTCATTTGATTCCTATAGCTGCTCCATGCAATTGGTACTGTTATCATCCCCATTTTACAGATGAGAAAAACTGAGGTCTGGTTAAGTTAACTGCCAACCTGGTAACTGACAGAGCCAGGGTTTAAACACAAACCTGTCTCAACTAGAAATCAGACTTCAAACACTGTGTAACATGGCCAAACAATGAGGTTCTCAAACTATTCCTAACATTACTTAAGAGCTTAAACTGAGAAAGTGTCTTCCAATCCAAATGCCCCAATTTACACTATATATGCAACCTTCACCTCTGCTGGCCCTTTAACCCTATCTTCTGCATACTAGTTTCCACAGCTAGTCTATAAGCTCCTTGAAAGCAAGCACCATGAATAGCAAGCACAGTATTTGGCACAGGTGCTCATCCTCAATTAACATTTATTAAAGGAATGATTACTCAAAAGACTTGTTTTGGGAGTCTGAGGCTTAACATAATCTGGATGAATACCAAAATCAGTTCCCTACTATCTTTGGACTGGGCAGGTGCTTCTCATCAAAGCCTAGGATTTCATCATGGGTTCTATTTTTTGCATAAAGATCACTAAGCAAGGATTAGACAGTCAAACACCATGTTAAGAATATGATTTGAAGGAACTTAAAAAAAAAAAAGTAGAAACAAGACAGGCACCCAACTATAAAATCTTGCTTTTTCAAAATAGTTTAAATTTGTTAATGTATGAGGAAGAAATGCAATATAGCTCAAGAAAGGAATTATGCTAAAATCCTCTGATTAGCATAAATCAGCAATCTTCTTGGAAAATAAGCATTCAAAAAAACAAAAACAACTGTAGTCAGTGCTTCTCGACTAGGGTGATACATTGCCCACAGTGGAGAAGGGGATGTGAGGCTAGAAATGACTGGTGGCTGTCACCAGCAGTTAGTGGACAGAGGGGAATGCTCACTGTCCTGCACCATGTGAGACAGTCCTATGAGCCCTCAATGGAAGTAACGCAGGTGACTAACATTCCCAAATACCTGATGCTGTTTCTTCAATTTGCCTCTCCTTCTCTTCTTCTCTTTTTTCATCTTCAGCATTAAGAAGTGCTGACACAATATCATTAACTGTTCTGTAATTCTCTCCAGTTGTTAGGATTTTACTCTGAATTGTCTGCTTTACCAGGCTTCTACTAAAGCCCATTTCCAAGGCAGCTTTAACCACAGGTGTATTCATCATGACTGCATCCTCTGAAGAACTTTCCCCAGGTCCAAAATGAACAACTAGTTTAAAAGACATGTATTTGTATAAATTCCATAAATATAAAAATACAGAGAATAATGACTATGATACAGTCTTTACCCTAGTACGGATTATGTCCTGGTAAGGGAGATGAGCTATATACACCAACTACCTATAACTCCAACAAACGTTTGAACCTGATAAGCATCAAATGAGAGTGTAGTAATAGGCTGTACTTTTAAAAAATACCACTTCCCACATCCTAGACCTACTTAATTAGAGACTCTTAGGGATGGGGCATACGAATATTCTAAATATTCCTCAAATGATTCTGATGTACAGTCAATTTTGGAAACTGAGATGCTACACAAATTTAGAAGTGAAAAATTATCTTAATTCAGCTAGAAAAGTGGGGTAAATCAACAAAAACTTCATGGAAAAGACGGCAGTAGAGTTTGAACTTAAAGGATGGACAAGACCTAGAAAGGTGGATAGATGAGTGTGATCAGAGAAGCATTTTCTGAGAACAGGGCCAATGTTAGCCAATATGGCACTTCTGTGAAAATTACAAAATGACATAATTCTTCAAGACACTTTACCGCCATCTGCTGGAAAACTGTTTTATAATAAAAATAAATATACAATGTGCATGTGCTCCCTTGCTCAAACGTATGTGGAAACCCTGTCTGAAGAGAGAACACGCCAGAACAAACACCTGAAAGATAAGGAGTGAGCTATGGGAATATCTGAAAGAAGTCTTTCAGGCAAAGAGAACAGCAAGTATAAAAGCCTCAAGTCAAGAGAAAAGCCTGATATATTCAAGAAACAGAAAGGTAATGCAAAGTCAGAGACGAGGGTGATGCCTAGATGTAGAGCCTTTTGAGGAATTTGTATTTCATTCTAAGTTTGCTACAATATTCTAAGAGGGTTTTAAGTAGGGTACTGATAAAACCTGATTTGTTTTTTCAAAAGATGATTCTGGCAGCTCTGTGATAAATTTTAATGAGGTAAAATGGAATCAGGGAGCCCTCTTAGGATTTTATGACAAAAAGTCATAAAATGATGTTATGGCACTCATGGCAGCTTGAATCAGGCTAATAGTGCTGGAGATGGAGAGAAGTGGTAAGATTTGGGACATATTATAAAGGCAGAGATGGAAGGACTTCTAACAGATTAAATATACAAAGTAAAAGGAGGAATCAGGGATGATGTCTAACTTAAGTCAACTTTTGACCTTAGGAAGTGAGTGCCATTAACTGAGTTGGGAAGACCAGAGAAAGAGCAAATTTGAAGGATGAAGGACGGGGAGAAAATGTTTGCTTTGGTTATATTAACTCTGAGACACCCAGTATAACCAAGTAGAGATTTAAACAGGTAGTTGAACAGTCGGCAGCTCAGGAAATGGAGAAATACATTTGGGTTGAATGTTGAGAGGTACTCCATCATTTAGAGGTTTGAAAAAGGAGTAACCACCAAAGGAAATTGTTCATGATCAACCAGGGAAATAGGGGAAAACCAAGAATGTGGTGTCCAGGGCTTCTCTGGTGTCCACCTGCCAATGCAAGAGATATGGGTTCGTGCCCCGGTCCGGGAAGATCCCACATGCCACGGAGCGGCTGGGCCCGTGAGCCTGTGTGTCCGGAACCTGTGCTCCGCAACGGGAGAGGCCACAACAGTGAGAGGCCCGTGTACTGAAAAAAAACAAAAACAAACAAAAAAAAAGAATGTGGTGTCCAGGAAGCCAAGTGAGGAACATACCTTAAGAAGGATGCAGGAAACTATGATAGCAAGATTGCCGGTTAAGATGCCCCCAACTTGTACCCCACGCAACAACATTTTAGAATCCATCCAAGGACAAAAGTGCCTTTTGTGGGAGGCTTTGGGATTTAGGTATAAGATTATGAAACCCAAGTGTATTCCAAGACCAAGGAGAGCCATTTTGAGGAGACTGGCCTGTACCAGGCACCTGAATCCCTGACCATGGTCCCAGCTACAAACCCAGAAACAGCTCAGTATCCATCAAGACTGAAAGCAGAAGGTCTTTACCTGCCAAAACCAGTCAATAAAGACTGCAAGCAGCATTTGCTCCCTCAAATGCACAGACACCAAGGCAAGGCTACATACAAATATCATACAAATCAGACACATATGACACCATCACAAGAAATCAATAAAGATCCAGAACTGACCCCAAAGAAATGAAGATCTATGATTTGCCTGACAATGAACTCAATAGAGTCACCTTAAAAAAACTCAACAAAATTCAAGAGAAGAAAGATAAACAACTAAATGAAATGAAGATAACAATGCATGAACAAAATCAGAAGTTTAATCAAGAAACAGAAACCACAAAAAAGAATCAAGCAGAAAACCTGGAGCTGAAGAATACAAGGACAGAACTGAAAAACATCAATAGAGAACTTCAACAACAGACTTGCTCATGCAGAAGAAAGAATCAGAGAACTCAAATGGAGATCATTTGAAATTAGCCAGTTATAGGAACAAAAAGAAAAAAGAATGAAAGAGTGAAGGAAGCCTACATGAATTATAGGACACAACCAAATGAATAAACAGTCAAATCATGGGAATCCCAGAAGACAGAAAAAAGGGAAGAAAGCTTAAAGAAATAATAGCTGAAAACTTCAGCTCCTAAATCTTGGGAGAGATATGGATATCCACAAACAGTAAGCTCAAGGAACCTCAAGTAAGATCAGCCCAAAGATTACTCCAAGACACATTATAGTCAAAATATTAAAAGTGAAAAGACAGAGAAACCATTTTGAAAGCAGCAAGAAAAAAATGACTCCTCATATACAAAGGAACCCCCTAAGGCTATCAGCACATTTCTCTGCAGAAACCTTGAAGGCCAGGAGAGAATGACTTAATATATCAAAGTGCTCAAAGAAAAAAAAAAAATGCCAACCAAGAACACTGGCAAAACTGTCCTTCAGAAATGAAGGAGAGATAAAAACATTCCAGACAAGCAAAAGTTGAGGGAGTTCATCAACACTAAACCTGCCTTAGAAGAAATACTAAAGTGATTTCAAGTTAAAATGAAGAGATGCTAAGTAACAACATGAAATAAAACTTACTGGTAAAGGTAAATATGTAGTCAAATTCATAACACCCTATACTGTATCTCTAGCATAAGTTAAAAAACAACAATATATTTTGCACAGCAAAAGAAACCATAAACAAAATGAAAAGACAACTCACAGAATGGGAGAAAATATTTGCAAATGATGTGACCAACAAGAGCTTACTGCCCAAAATATACAAACAGCACATGCAGCTCTATGTCAAAAAAAAAACAACTCAATCAAAAAATGTGCAGAAGATCTAAATAGACATTTCTCCAAAGAAGACATACAGATGGCCAAAAAGCACATAAAAAGATGCTCATCATCACTAATTATCAGAGAAATGTAAATCAAAACTACAGTGAGGTATCACCTCACACCAGTCAGAATGGCCATTATCAAAGTCTACAAACAATAAACACTGGAGAGGGTGTAGAGAAGAGGGAACCCTCCTATGCTGTTGGTGGGAATGTACATTGGTATAACCACTATGGAGAATAGTATGGAGGTTTCTTAAAAAACTAAAAAACAGGGCTTCCCTGGTGGCGCAGTGATTGAGAGTCCGCCTGCTGATGCAGGGGACGCGGGTTCGTGCCCTGGTCCGGGAAGATCCCACATGCCGTGGAGCGGCTGGGCCCGTGAGCCATGGCCGCTGAGCCTGCGCTTCCGGAGCCTGTGCTCCACAACGGGAGAGGCCACAACAGTGAGAGGCCCGCGTACCGCAAAAAAAAAAAAAAAACTAAAAAACAGAACTCCCATATGATCCAGCAATCCCACTCCTGGGCATATATCTGGAGAAAAGCATAATTTGAAAAGAAACATGCACCCCAATGTTCACTACAGCACTGTTTACAATAGCCAAGACATGGAAGCAACCCAAACGTCCACTGATAGAGGAATGGATAAAGAAAATGTGGTACATATATACAATGAAATATTAGCCATAAAAAAGAGCGAAATAATGCCATTTGCAGCAACATAGATAGACCCAGAGATTATCATACTAAGAGAAGTCAGAGAAAGACAAATATCATATGGTATCACTCATACGGAATCTAATTTTTTAAAAACTGATTTAATGAACTTATTTACAAAACGCAACAGACTCACAGATTTCAGAAACAAACTTATGGTTACCAAAAGGGAAATGTGGGGGGGAGGGATAAATTAGGAGCTTGGGATTAACATACACACATAACTATATATAAAATAGATAACCAACAAGGACTTACAGAGGAAACTCTACTCAATATTCTACAATAACCTATATAGGAAAAGAATCTGAAAAAGAACGAATATATGTATATGTATAACTGAATCACTATGCTGTACACCTGAAACTAACACAACATTGTAAACCAACTATACTCCAATAAAAGTTAAAAGAAAAAAGAAATATTTATAGAAAAAAACATAAAAATAAAAAACACAAAACAATAATATTATTAACTATAACTATAATAACTTGTTACTGGATGCAGAATATAAAAAGATAAAAAGTATGACATCAATAGTGTAAAACATGGGGTGAGAAGAAGTAAAACTGTAGAGTTTTTGTAAATGAAGGTAAGTTGTTATCAGCTTAAAACAGACTATTGTATCTAAGATATTTTACATAAGCTTCATGGTAAACACAAAGAAACCTATAGTACATACAGAAAATACAATAGAGAAATTAAAGCACACTACTACAGAAAATAAATCAGAAAGGAAGAGAGCAAAAGAGGAAGAAATGAACCAAGGAACTAAAAAAAGTCAGAAAACAATTAATAAAATCATAATAAAAAGTCCTTATATATCAATAATTACAATACCAATAATTATTTTAAATGTAAATGGACTAAATTCTCCAATCAAAAGACATAGAATGGCTGAATGGATTAAAAAAAACCCACTAGATCCAACAGTATGCTGCCTATAAAAGAATCATTTTAGTTTTAAGGACACAGAAAGGTTGAAAATGAAAAGATATAAAAGGTGTTCTATGCAAATGGTAATCAAAAGTAATGAGGAATGGTTATATTTACATAAAATAAAATAGACTTTCAGTCAAAATCAGTGACAAGAGACAAAGATCACTGTATGTAGTGATGAAGGGGTCAACTCATTAAAAGTACACAAAACAATTGTAAATTTATATGCAACAAACATTGAAGCATCTAAATATTTAAAGCAAATATTAACATAACTAAAGGAAGAAATAGAGAGCAATATAATAATAGTAGGGGACTTCAATATCCCACTTTCAAGACTGGCTAGATCATCCAGACAGAAAGTTAATAAGGAAAAAGGAGACCTGAATAACACTATACACTAAATGCCAGATGTGGCTAAAATTAGATTATAACCAGAAGACATATTTCCTTATCCTTGCACTAAACTACTACATACCTGGCAAATACCTAATATCTAGCCCAATTTTCAAACCATGTGAACTGGGTCTTTCCAAACATGCTAGCTTATACAAACGTTTCCTCTTTGGAGGGCTTATTATTTGCTCTTCTCATTTGGTATTCCCTGAAGTTGTTTTTCTTTTGCACTTGTCTTGTCTCTCCAGTGAGAATGTCAGCACTTTAAGAACAAAAACTAGAATACTTCCAAGAATCCTCTAAAAATGTCATGAATCTTAGTAGATACATAATATTTATTAACTTTCTAGCACTTTTTTCTATGACCTCAGAAGTCCTTTGTTTACATACTTTCATTCTTAATATTCTTACAAAAAAATCCTATCCTACATTTGGAATATTTTCATACATACTTGGTGGATCAGCATTTTCATCTCCAGGAGTATCTGAAGTTGACAATAGCTATGAAACAGGAGAAAAAAATAATAGATAAAATCAGAAATCTCAAACAACCTGAACATAGCAACATTAAGATAATATGGAGGAGACACTAAGGACTCTTCTCCAACCCCACCACAAATTTGTACAGTGGCAGGTTGAGTGATTTTTCAAAAAAAAGCAAAAAAGAGTCTTTTTTTAAAAGCCCCTGAACAAACATGTCCATTAAGATGGACACAAAACATGTAACTATAATTAATGAGAAAACAGATGTAGTTGTCACTTCTAATCATATTTGTAACTATTATCTAGGAGAACTCAATGTTGCCAATTATAAAAACATATTTACCTGTTCAAGAAGATGAGGATACCTAGCTTGAATCTCATCAACAAACTCCCGCCCTTTCATGCGTATCAAGAACTCACACCTAAAACGTAAGAGGAAAAATTTTTAAGTTCTTTTATATCAAAAATATAATCTGATTATTCTAGAAAAGTGGCTTTCAAATTATTTGATTGTACCCCAAAGTACAAACATTTTACATCACAACCTAGTACATATACACATCTAACAGGAACAAAACTCTCATACAATATTACAAATTCTTACTATGCATTGATGCATTGTGATATTTTGTTTGATTGCATTAATACAATCACAACAATAAAAAGGTCTGGATCTCAAAGGAGCACAAGCTAAGGCTTGAAAAATACTGTTCTAGGGCTTCCCTGGTGGCGCAGTGGTTGAGAGTCCGCCTGCTGATGCAGGGGACACGGGTTCGTGCCCCGGTCTGGGAAGATCCCACATGCCGCAGAGCGGCTGGGCCCGTGAGCCATGGCCGCTGAGCCTGCGCGTCCGGAATGGGAGAGGCCACAACAGTGAGAGGCCTGCGTACAGAAAAAAAAAAAAAAAAAAAAATACTGTTCTAGATAATTTACTTTGGGGACTTAACATAGCAGAAACTTTAATTTGCTATTCCTAAAATGTGATCTTTCACAAAATATCTGCTAATCTATCTCCATTGTCCACTCTACCATTATACTTAACACAAACCCTCTCTCTAAAAAATAGAGAATCAAGTATTTTCATCTACACATGTGACAGTGTTTCCCAAATACTTGCTTTCAAACTACTAGAATTTCTCACTGGTGTTCCAGGAAGTTCATATAACATGAACTTCTGTTTCTGTTTCTTCCCTTTTGTTTTTTCAACGAACGGTGCTAGACAACTTGATATAATATGCAAAAAACAAGCCTTGATTTATGTCCATAGTATATACAAAAACAAACTAAAAATGAATCATATGCCTAAATACAAAACCTGTCAATTTAACTTCTAGAAGAAAACACAGGAGAAAATCTTTTCTTTTTCTTCTAATTTTTATTTTATTTATTTATTTTTGGCTGTGTTGGGTCTTCGTTGCTGCACGCAGGCTTTCTCTAGTTGCGGTGAGCTGGGGCTACTCTTCGTTGCGGTGCACGAGCTTCTCACTGCAGTGGCTTCTCTTGTTGCGGAGCATGGGCTCTAGGCAAGGGACTTCAGTAGTTGCGGCTCACAGGCTCTAGAGCACAGGCTCAGTAGTTGTGGCACACAGGCGTAGCTGCTCATGCATGTGGGATCTTCCTGGACCAGGGATTGAACCTGTGTCACCTGCATTGGCAGGCAGATTCTTATCCACTGCACCACCAGGGAAACCCTAGGAGAAAATCTTTCTGTCCTTAGGTTAGGTAAAGATTTTTTAGCTAAGAGACCAACAGCACAATCCGTAAAAGATAAGATTGATAAACTGACATCTTCAAAATTAAAAACTTCTGCTCATCAAATACACAAATAAGAAAAGGAAAGACAAGCCACAGACTGAAACGCTGCAAAAGACATCTGATATAAGACTTGTATCCAGAATATATTGAAAAGTCTCGGAACTTAGTAATGAAAACAAAAAAAAATTTAAAAGAGACACTTCATCAAAGAAAATACAGTTCCAAGGATGAAGAACCCACAGATACAGAGGGCTGACTGTACTATGTCACATGAGGGACTTGAGCATCAATGAATTTTGGTTTCTTGAGGGGAATCCCTGGGAGTGTTCTGGAACCAATCCCCCACTGATACTGAGGGACAACTGTATATAGATGGCAAATAAGAAGCTCACCATCATTAATCATTAAGGAAATGCTAATTAAAATCACAGTGAAATACCACTACACATCAATTAGAATGGTTAAAATCAAAAAGACTGACAATACCGTGTGTCATTAAGAATCTGGAATTCTTAGAGGTATCATACATTCCTGGTGGGAATTTAAAATGGTACAGCCACTTCAGAAAACGATTTGGCAGTTCCTTCTAAAGTTACAATAGTAAACAAAACTTGCCATCCAACCCACTAATCCCACTCCTAAGTACAACATTTACCTAAGCAAAACAAAAACATATGTTCACAAAGGTTTATTAATGTTTAGAGTGGCTTTATTCATTATTGCCCCAAATGTCCTTCAACTGGTAAATGGTTGGATTTAGTAGAGATCATGTAAGCATGCTCAAGACTCAAGTTCATCATGCAGAGAATACAGCTTGTCATTGTTCATGATCTTAATATAGTTCTAAAGTATTTTTATTCTGGGACTGACTAACTTATATTCATAACGACTAAAGACAGGAAGTATAATGAACATTGGCTGCCCCGTATTTCCCCCTTCTCCAATAAATTCTATGAGGACAGAGGTTTTTGTTTGTCTTATTCACTGATATATTCCCAGCATCTAAAATAGTTATCAGGGGGATATAGGGAAATAGGTGAAAGGGATTAACAGGTACAAACCTGAGTTATAAAATAAATAAGCCATGGGGATGTAATATACAGCATAAAGAATATGGTCATAATATTGCAATAACTCTGTATGGGGACAGATGGTTACTAGGCTTATCATGGTAACAATTTCATAATGTATGCAAATATCAAATCACCGTGTAGTACACCTCAAACTAATATAATATTGTGTCACATATTTCAATTAAAAAAAAAAGATATTAGAAGGGAAAAAAAGATCCTCATGATGATGTCTGATTTCCCATCATTACTTTCAACTACTTATTCCTAGGACTCTTGCCTTCAGACAGTGCTGTTACTGTCATGAATTATCATGCTCAATCGAAATGAATCCCAGTATTCTTCCTGGTCTGCTGCAAAATCTGCATTTGTCTGCCTATTAATTTCATTTTCAACCTCATATGCAATGGTACCACAATTTTTGCCTTTCACTTTAATTTGGTTCTTCTTTCTTTTGCTTTGGCTTGATTTTTTATTTGATTCCACACTGTTGTGTAAATACCAATACTGATGAAAAACAGAAATTCCTTTTGTATTTAGAAATGTAAACCCTATTACCTCTTCTTTCAAATGATTATTACTAAAAATGTTAAGAGGGAAAAAATAAAACAGTATCCAGTAGGCATATAAATATTTAATTAATGAATAAATTGTGTTAAAATACAGTGTAATGATTATCCATTTTAGTTTTTCATTTTCTGAGATTAAAGATTATCCACAATTGAAATTTGTTGCTTACAAAAAGCACCACTGGCCTTTTCCCTTACTTAACCATCTAAAACAAAATACAAATTACAGAAGTAAACCAAGATTTTGTTTGGTTTTGTTTTATAAAGGACAAAATGTAGCAACTGAAACACTGGAATTGGAAAGCTGTTTCCGTCTTTTTAATACAGTATTAAATTTCAAATTATATGTACATACTCTCATAGAGCCAAGCACAATCAAATCACTTAAAATTCTGACAATCAGGAATTCTCTGGTGGACCAGTGGTTAGGACTCGGCCCTTCCACTGCTGTGGCCTGGGTTCCAACCCTAGTTGGGAAACTAAGATCCCGCAAGCCATGTGGTGGGGCCAAAAGTAAAAAAAGAAAAGAAAATACAATTCTGACAATGGAACATGCTTTTTTCCTACAATAATAATTTAAAGTAAATAAAATATGTATCACTTTTGAGAATTAAAAAGTCACAATTTATCTTGATACATTATGAATATTAAAGAGGTTCAAGAGATTCCTCATTATTGTGAAAGGCACTCACCAGTCAAAACATTACCTACATGATGTGATTCCACTTTTATATAAAGTACCTAGCATGGTCGAATTCATAGAGACAGAAAGCAGAATGGTGGTTGCTAGGGGCTGCAGGGACGGAGGGATGAGGAATTAATGAAATGAGTACAAGATTCAGTCTGGGAAGATTTCTAAAAAGTCTGGAAATAGATGGTGGTAATGAATGAGGAATAATGTGAATGTACTTAATGTCATAGAACTGTATACTTAAAAATGGTTAAAATGGCAAATTTTATGTTAGGTACATTTTACAATTTTTTTAAAAGACCATATTATCTATTTCAACTCCCTCATTTTACAAATGAGGAAAGGATTAAAGGTGTCACATGACTTGTCCAAGTTCACATAGCTACTCAGTAACAAAGACAGAATTAATTTCTAATTCTATTTCCATCAACAGCACTGCCTCTAAATTCTTTCTATGCTATAGTAAAAAACAGGACATAGTGGGAGAAACAGAGTGACTAAAGGGAGATATTTGACATATCGTGACAAGATAAAATTGTACAGAGAAAAAATAATTTACAATTATAATCAGACTTAATACTGATTGTACAATCAGCTTTTATTATATGCATTTTTGTACTTATCCTATTCCTAGATCCATTTCATGTCCCTTCTTATTTTCCTTTTTCCTTCTTATCTTTTTCTTACTCATCTCCTTTTCGTTCTATTTTACATATTTTTATAATACTTAAGTCTTCTTTAAAGCAAAATGGAAAACATAAATGAAACGTATGGCCATAATTGTAAGTGAGTCATCAAGAATAAGTTAAATTATATCCTGAATACATGGCTTACAGAAGAAGAAATCATACAACATTCTACAACATTTTGTACCAAAACAATTAATGTTACAATTTGGTGTTTTAAAAAGGCTAATTCCCTAATGGTATAAAGAAGCTTTGTTATATTGAAATGTAAACTTAATCATGCAAGCATGCCTACTCCTTTTAAGCACAGAATTTGTGTAGAAATACTTTTCAAAACAATTACCTTGGAAACCACTTGGCATGTTCAACCCATGGGTCATCTCCAGATTCCCAACACCTTAAGCCACCGTCACAACAAAAGCATTTGACATCATCATTGCGACCTAAAGAAAACACAATAATAAAACTGAATACATACGTGCCCTAATATATAAATCAAAATGAACTAGATAAAATGTATAGCTATCCATTTTCTTACCCACATAATAGAAACCAGCACTTGCAAGCTGCTCAGGCTGAACTGGTACAGTGGAAGGCCAGTACATAAATGTTCTCAGTCGAGCTGCATGTGTCTGCATGCTCAAATTTGAAATGCTAAACCTCAGCGTTTCCAGAGAATTTTCCAAAAATGGACAGTTGGGGAAATGTCTCCGGTGTTCTGACACAGCATCATCCTTTGGTTCCCAGTTACTTAGAGTCCCACCACAGGCAAAGCAGGCTACTCTATCTCCAGGTCCTATATAATAAAAGCCAGCTCTTGCCAATTCTGATGGTGACAAAAAGGTTAATGGCCACATCTGGTAAGTAAGAAATCTCGCTTCTTCAGTACTCATGGCATAACTGTAGGGGTTAGTCCTCATTGGGGAAAAGTCTTCAACTGCTCTAGAATTAACAGGGTTTGGTGAAAGGTTGGAATAAGAACCACTGAACGAGCTACTATGTTCCAAAGTAGGTAATAATGAATGTGTAAAATCGTTTCTCATTGAAGAGGAAACATTTTTAGAGGTGGATTCCAGACTAGTAACAGAAACTAGATTCTGAATAAAGCTACAGCTAGGATACAGTTGTTTATGCTTTTCAATAGGATTGTCTCCTTGTTTCCAGTTATCCAGCATCAGGCCACAACAAAAGCATTTGACTTTGTCATTCACACCAGTGTAATAAAAACCAGCACGAGCAAGACTCCTTTCTGAGACAGGAACACCGGTGGGGAAGGCTGAATATGTAGACATTCGGTAGAGTTCACATGAAAAGTCATATTTCATTTTTTGTTTGTTGACAATTGTCCAATTTGCCAAGATCGTGCTATCTTCCATCATACTCTTAATTTTTTGATACAAGGGATCTGGGAAAAGTCTTTGGGAGGTAGTTTTGTGCATGAGTCATTTTACTTTTTGACTGCTAAAACCCTTCACGTGACAATTCTCTTCCCTTCACATTAGATTTTTTCCATAAAAAAGAATCAAATGATAGGCCCCTACTTATGGAAAATTCACTACACCTTCTTTACTGGATTTATACCTGAGTTGATGCTCAGGTAGGATGAATATCTCTCCTAAATTACGAAGATACTATTTAATACTCTCTGGGATTATATCAGCTCAAATGTTATTTGCTCGTTATTTGGTGTAATACTGACCTAACAGCCTGAAAGAAGTTGACACACCTCCAAAAATATGCTAAGACTCCTTGACTTTTCAAGGAGGTTTATATTCCAAAAATTCTAAACAAGGATAGAATACCTAAATTATGCCTTTAATTTGCTTTCAGTTACAAGCTACAAAGCCAGGATATCAAGCCAATTAATGACTATGCTACAAGAGGAAAAAACTATATGCAGGCTTCTTTCCCTATGAGCACTTTAACATATTTTTTTTAAATCTTCTTTTATTCTAGTAAACAAGAAGAATTAAAGTCTTCATATGGTCACATTATCTAAAGGCCAATTTCACAAAGTTTATCATCACAGTATTTACTTAAGAAGGTTAAACTAGCTTCAGCTAACAACTTTTGGAGATGTCAACACCTACAAGTGTTGTTGAACCTAAACCTGTTATACTGTGTACAATGTCAAATGAAATGAATTTTGCTTAAAACTCACAAACTGCTAACTCTTCTGTCTTTGTTAAATATTGTCTGTATTTGTTTCCATTTCCTGCAGCATTATTATTATGTTGTCTTTCTTCCTAACTTTGCCTACCACTTTAGTATACTTGATCAAATGAAGGTATTTTCTCCATAAACTAGTTAACCATAAAATTTCCACAGTTGAAACTTCTTACAAAAATATTAAATAACTTGTCTTTCATTTAAGAATCATGCATCTATAATACCATTCATTTTGTAATTAAAGGTAAATCAATTTATCAAGATACAGCTTGTCCTTTCTAGTGTTATCACAAATGCCTAAGGTACTGTATTACCAACAAAATTACTGCTCATGCATAATAAACCAGTAATTAACTCTACTAGCCTTCTTTCTGAAAACCCTTCATATTTTAAAAGTATAATTCATACACAAAATTACACTCCACAGAATTCAAACTATATCCCTTTATAAAGTTTCTGAGTCTCCATAATAGGATTTATTACTGCAGGGGGAAAAATGAGGGGGAAAAAGTAGACTCTTCAGGGCTGTAAATCTGAAAAGAAAAAACAAACGCTATTTTAGAAAACTGTATTTTCACGATGAATACAATTTATATTCTTTTCAATTTATTCAGTAAATTCTAAAAGTGATTTACACTTTAGATAATACAGCTTCATTCCAGCTATTTGTCAACAAAACTAATTAGAAAAGGTTTTAATCAAAATCAATGCAATATACTCCCCGTAGCACTAAGAATACTTTTTTTAATGCACAACTTCGAAGACGGACACAGAAACATATTTTGGCCTTGGTCTCCTCCCCTCTTCTGGTGACAACTTTTAATAGTTTAAGGATAATATCTCTGGCAGTTGGCTACAAGCAAAGGGGGACTAGTGGTGAAAGAGACTGCACCCATCAGCAACAGTGCAGCAGCTATTTAGATGGCATAATAGACTGTAACGTTAATTTTTTAATGTCAAGTCTCTCCAGGACTAGGCAAACTGACCAGTGAGAGTAAATGCATCAGGAACCCACCCATAAAACCCTACAACTCTACAATGCCCTCACAATTCCAAAGCAACAACCACAGAAAGCAACTTGAAAACAATATACAGTAATGGCTTGTGAAACACTGGCCTTGGGAATGTGACTACTTGCATGAATGCTTTCGTTACACCAGAACTTGGTGTCCTGTCTTTACAGATTTTTATCTACAAGCACCGTACGGTGGATTTGCCCTCTTTAGGCAAACTGTGGCTTTGGGGGTTGAAGGCGGGAGACAAACTGCAAGGGAAAATAAGAGAAACTATGGGATTTACCTATTAATTTCCCGGAGCTATTTCTCACAATACACAATAGACCACTAAAGTGGCAGAGCGCGGTTGCAACTATCTGATATAGGGAATCTGCCGCCACACAACTGTCTCCGTTTGAACATACTAAACAAAGGAATACCGAGGGTTAAGTTTAAAACCCTGCAAAAACTTGACGAACATCTTGGTCAGAGTCCAAGGGCCGGAGAAGTGGGCGGCGGCCAGAGCAGACTTGCAAACAGATCAACTGATAAAAAATTATTTTCGACAGCAAGTCTTGGAGCTGGAGCTTCCGAATTAAACAGCCTCGGCGAGAGTGAAGAGTAGAGAACAGAGAGCTCACTGCGACCCCCGGCCTCGGCCCCCGGCCCTGTCTTCCCTCACCCAACTGCAGCCTCAGGGAAGCGGGCCCCCGCGGCCCGCGCGCCCCTACCCGCCTCGCGCGGCCGGGGCCCGGAAGGAGCTGCACTCACCGCTGGGCCGGCGTAGCAAACGCAGAAACGGCGCGGCAGTCCGGATCCTCCACAGCCCCGAGAGCTGCTACGCCGACAGAATAAGAAGCCGGACAGCTCGTCTCCACTGCTCACAAAGCCCCCCGCCCGCGCAGGGCCCACGCCGACGCACAGTGACGACAGCGCGCCGGCCGGGATTGCGTCATGCCGCGCGAGGGCGCCGGGGCGTCTGCAGGCGAAGAGCGGCCCGAAGCGGGCGCTAGGCCGTACGCAGTCTGTTAGCCCGCGGGGGCGGCGGTGCCGGGCGTCCCCTCGGCGTTCCAACCTTTAATTTTGCCGCGTGAGCACTTTTGACGTTTCCTTCCCTCGCCGTTCCTGACATTCTCCTGAGGGGGACGTGGCGAAGCGTGAGCCATAGATTGTGAATCGCGGGAAGCCCTGCGGAAACGCCCCAGCGCGGGCGGTGAGCGTCTCCCCCGCGTCACCCGGTTGGGGTCTAGCCCCAGCCGGATTCCTCTAGTGGGGCCTCCCCTCGGCGTGGGTGACCGCGTCGTCCGGGGGTGGAGTCAACCCGGCGGCGTTTCGGCTTCGATTAAGTGAACGGTTGTAACCGTTTTCCTCAGCAGCTTTGTGATGTCAATCTTAAACAGCTGGCCGTGAAAATGGAAAAAAGACGAGTGTTGGAAAGCAGAACAGCATCAGAGGATTAATTTTGAAGCTTTGATTTTATAGTCTTTTGGGGAGTATATCTATTTTATAATCAACCACTATCTTTTATTTTTAAACTTTTGTTTTTCTGTCCTGGAGGCGAATGCACTGACGAAAGTGTCCTAATTTCAGAAACTCATCACTAGGAACGGTTCGGTGCTTCAGGCCAGGCTTCACTCCCCTTTTTTTTTTTTCCTGAATGTGACTAGAATGGAGTGTATACATTCATATACGTGTGTATATATAAATCATACGTGAACCACAGAGGAGCCCTGTATCAATGACATGTTTCATTACATATCAATGACTAGTTAACTGATAGAAAAATTGTAAATACAAAATCTTGGTTTTCCTAGTCAGGGACGTTTTTTCTCCCCCGTCTCTAGCAGTGCGGTGAACACAGTAAATATTTGCTGCATTGCAGCGAGATAATTTTTTAGTTTATGTTCCGTGAAGACACTCTTTTTGTCAATGAAATCAGATGTTTTCTTCTTTCAGGGGAACTCCAGGGGGCAAATATTTCAAAAACTTCCAAATAACAAGCCACTTAATTAGGCAGCCGGGGGAATTCCAAGACCCTGAACTGTTTCCCATTTCCTGTCCCTGTCATTTCTGCATGCCAGTCAGTCACAGAATAGGGCTTCTGTTCCAGTGTTAATAGTAAAAAGAAAGTATTTGTAACAGTTTGTGATACAGAGAAAAGAAATACCATGGCTCCCAATGACTAAAAACTTACAGATACGCACATGAGTTTTGATAGTAGTTCAGTATGTAGTTCAAGTTGCAATTTCTGGGAAAGTTACGGGACTTTTATGTGTGGGAAAATATATATTAGCAAGAATTGTTCGTTCTGGATTCAAGATTATTAAAGATTATTTCTCTTTTTCAGTTCTTGTCCTTACCAAAAAGTATAGGGGAAAATTCATATTTCAAAAACTCAAAGTCCTTATATATTTTCCCCAAGAAACCACATAATAACATTCAGGTATAATAAATACTACTTTATAACTTTTAATCCTATATAACCTTGTAGTTGAGTGTTAAATTTATTCAGTTACCCACTTATTCAGTTAATCTTTTTCATATTTCCAGTGTGGAATTGCTGGTGATTTTTAAAAATAAGTTGTGTTTTTCTGCTGAGGTTGCTATACTAATATTTTTCGCATTTATGTAGAAAAATATTTACAGGATCCAAGACAATTTGAGGAGGAATATAAGACTGAAGGGGCTTGTCCACTAGATAACAAGTTATATATAAAGTCCTAGTAATTCAGATAGTATTAGCACAAGGATGGACAAATAAAAGAGCAAGATAAATAGCCCAGAAAAGATATGTATGTATATGTGAATTTGATATATGACATTGGTATTACATATCAGTGAGAAAAGGATTAACTGGTCAATAAGTAATACTGAATGAATGGTTATTCTAATGAAAAATAAAATTAGATAATCACCTAACTGTTAAAAAAAATTCCTGATGGATAAAAACCCTAAAAATGAACAGCTATGATTGTGAATCAAAACATATTTTTTGAGTTATAATCCATTGCAGTTATTGTAGGCCATAGTAGATCAATGGGAGCTTATTCACGTTGGCTCCCGAGTCCTTTTGACATGGCCATAGTAGTCTTTGATTGCTTTGTTGGCTGGCTTTGTACATTTCTTACCCAATACCTATAATTAGCCATTTATTCAAAGTGCTCTGGTTCCTTTAGTGGGAAATGATATATAAAGACCATAATCTGAATGTTTGTGGTACTAATTGTTATTGAGTTGTATTGTTTTTATAACCTGTTCTGTGGACACAGTTGGGTAAATATGGCCTTTTGGTTTTTTTAGTAAAAAGCATCATGAACTCTAACTTCCAATTCAAATTCAGGAATTCAAGGTTTTATTTAACCTCATTGATTGTACAGCTCCCTTCCTTCCTGCACACGGAAAAATCCTTATTCTCACCTGTACTCCCTTCCTGCCCTGTAGGCAATGATTTAAACATTTTTTTAATGTTTTTTTATTCTAAAAATAGAGTTTATGCACATTTATCCATATCTCCCTTTTTCTTACATAACTGGTAGCATACTTTTTTCCACCTTTTTTTACTTACTAATAAATTATGGAGATCACTCAATACTAGTATATATATAGAGAGATTCCTCATTTCTGCACAGTACTCCATTGTGTAGATGTAGCACAATATATTCAACTAGTCCCTGTTGATGAAAAAATCATTTGATCTAAGAAAGAAATGGAAATTTTACTTGAGCCAAATTTTTAAAAAATAAATTTATATACTTTATTTATTTTTGGCTGCATTGGGTTTTAGTTGTTGCGTGCAGACTTTCTCTGGTTGTGGTGAGTTGTTGGGGGGCTACTCTTCGTTGCGGTACATGGGCTTCTCATTTGTGGTGGCTTCTCTTGTTGCAGAGCACGGGCTCTGGGCATGCGGGCTTCAGCAGTTGTGGCACGTGGACACTAGAGCGCAGGCTCAGTAGTTGTGGCACACGGGCTTAGTTGCTCTGTGGCATGTGGGATCTTCCCGGACCAGGGCTTGAACCCAAGAAGCTGGATTCTTAACCACTGTGCCACCAGGAAAGCCCACTTGTGCCAAATTGAGGGTTATAACCCAGGAACAGTCTCTCAGAAAGCTCCAAGAACTGTTCTGCCTTTTACAGGTCAAAGCACAGTTATATAAGTTTTTGAGACAGAGGGCTGTATGTTAAATGATGTATTATTGACAGTTAATATAATCTAGCGTGTAGCGGATCATGGGTCATTGTGGCCCCATATAAGATTAAGTAGGAAGGTTATCTTGTAAGGAGTTGGCTTGTTGGGGCTAGGAGAATGTTGCTCTTTATTGTTGAGCAGGTATTCCTGCCAATGGAGAGGTTTGGTTGATGCATAATGCAGATACACAATGCACAGTAGAGGTGGGAAGAGGGGACCAAAGAGCAGAGAAAATTTTTTTATGTTTAAATTTTTCTTGTCTTGCCATAAAATATAATTTTATTTCACATACCATAATGTATTCAACTACTTCCCTATTGATGGACACCTATCTGGGTGGTTTCCAATCTTTTGCTATTACAAATAATGCTGTAATGAATAGTTATGGATATCTTGTTTTAGGATATGTTCCAGAAGTTGGATTCTTAGGTCAAATAGCAAATTCATACGTAATTTTGCTAAGTATGATCAAATACCCCTCCCCCTCCATGGAACTGTTGGCATTTTGCAACCCAGTCAGCAATGTATGTAAATTCCTTTTTTCTACACAGTTTCATCAGGGGAGTATGTTGTCAAACTTTTGGATTTTTGCCAGTCTGTTAAATAGAATCTTAGTGTGGTTTTAATTTCATTGCTGTGTTATGAATAAGATCGATAATCTTTTTAGTGTATCAATTGCATATGTAATGGTTTATTTTTTTGAAAGTATAAAGGAATGTTAGGATTGATTATGTGGTATTATTAAAGAAAAATTATTCTGACACTTGTTAAAACATTAACAAGTAAGGAACTACAAGTAAGGAAGACTTTATTCAAGACTACTGCAATAAGAGCATTGCAATGGGGGAGAGAGATCAGGCTCAACTCTGAATACAGCAAAGATAGCTGAGGATTTGTAGCCAAACAATGGAATGAAGGGGTCAGTGGAAGAAAAATTACTTAGTGGAGACATCAAGGGCAGGTGGATTCTTGCTGAAGATTGGCCAAGGGCTTATACATCAAAAGTGGAAGATAAAGAATTTAGTCAGATATCAAGGGTGGGAGCATTCTCACTAACCTGACTTAGCAGGATTCTTGCTAAGACTGGGCTAGACAGGCCAAAGATGGGGTGGGGGGGGTGACAAATGGAGACGGCACTGACTTAAATCTACATAACAAACTTTACCCTGGTTTACCATGCTTTTCCTGGTAATTTCCACATAACTGGCTTCCTCACACCCTTCTTTCTCTCTTTTGTCTTGAGCTGAAAATGGTATTTAAGCCTGTGGCTTAGTCCACCTCAGGGAGTTAGTTACTCATTTTTCCCTGGGTATC
Source organism: Neophocaena asiaeorientalis asiaeorientalis (assembly GCF_003031525.2). NCBI lineage: Eukaryota > Metazoa > Chordata > Mammalia > Artiodactyla > Phocoenidae > Neophocaena > Neophocaena asiaeorientalis. Next base: position 274,171 of record NW_020174793.1, read on the forward strand.
TCCCATGTATACATGAGGTATATATGTGAAACTTCTGTTGGTTTTTCTTGTTAATCAGTCTTTTACTACAGGGGTGTCAGCCAAGAACTCAGAAAGGTAGAGGGAAAATTATTTTTTTCTCCCCTACATTAGTATATACCGTAGGGAAGGAAAAATCTCTTCCTATGCCCATCTTAGGTTCTCCAGCTGGGGTCCTGTAAACTAGACTAGCCAAAAATATATTAGCAAGAGAAAAACAAGCTAATTAACATGTGCATTGCACATGTACCAATAAGAACCCTCAGTGATGAGAAACCTTAAAGAGACGGTTAGAACTTGGGATTTAATACCAACAAAGGAAAAGAGGTTTGGAGCTTCTGGGTGAGAGAGGCAAGTTATAGGAAGGTCACCAAGAAAAGCATGGTAAACAAGAGCTGTTTAGTGAGGTTTGTTATGCAAATTTGAGTCCTTGCCTTCTCCTTTGATAAGAGTTTTAAGAGTACTTCTCTTTCAGATACTGAAGAGGGAGACACCTCTGCAAATGGAAATTTACTTTAGAGCTTTTCATGATAAATCTCAATACCCTTTAGCTCAAAATAATCCATTTGCCAAAAGTACATTTTGGGGTGGCATACTCTGTTACCCCTCAGTACATGAATGAAATGTATACTTCCCTGAATTTTTGAAGTATTTAAAAAATTCAATAAACAAAACCCAACACATTAAGAACTTGGAAATTTTGGCCACATCACAATTTTCTTCCCCAACGTCTAGTTACTTAAAACATCCCAAGCATTACCTTTCTATCTGTTGAAAAAAAAACACTATATATCTATCTTAATCATGACAGCTTTAAAATTTTGTTGTCTGTAGCAAAAGTCAAAATTTTTAAATATCAGAAATATTTAAAAGCTTAATTAGTGAACTTTATTTAATATAAAGTAGAATCTCAGCAGCTCTAATTGAAAAAAATCAATGAGTTAAAAGTTAGGATGATAAAGGTTTACATAAATGGATTAAAAATGGCCCCTGCATATTGGCCCTGTATTTTTTACTTCATAGCAGATTGGGACCACTAGCTCAAAAGCTTGCCTCTGCCAAATTCAAATTTTTACACATCTAATTGCTTTAACTGTATCCTAAATAACCATATTTTAAGCCATTTAGAGCCTGCCTGTTTTGCATGCCCAGCATCCGCAAGACAAACCTCAGCTTAAGAACCCAAGTCACTGCTACCCTTCCGAGATCCATGACTAAGCTGTCTGCAACATCACCTAGCTATGTAAGCCTCCTCTCTGGTACCCCTCTTGCCTGGGAGTTCCCTTGTCCTCTTCCCCTTATGGTGGTGGCCCCACACCTGACTCTGGAAGGTCGCCTGTTCTGAGGGATTTCCCCTTGTCTGAACCTGCCAAGCACACCAAAATAAAGCTTGTTGTGTGCTACTGCCACCTGGTGGTATTTTCTTTAATAAGTCCCGAAATCCTCGAACTCATAACAAAAGGAAAAGCCTTAGGATTGGAGAAAAGTAGTCACAAGAAGTCATGTTGGCAAACGCAAGGCATAGAGGACCTTGTTCTTTCTATGCATATTTCCTGTCAAGGGAGGAGAAGATAAAAGACTTCTAGGATCCAAAAAGCTGATGCAGATCTAGAGAAAGTTTTTCCTGTGGTTTTCCTGAAAATAATCATGTGAGAGAAACTGAGAAGTTGAATCTGTAGTAGAATTATTTGAAAGCCTTAGTAAAGTGCGACAAATAAATAAAACTTCAGGTGACTTAGAAATTTGAGCTCTCTTCACAACATAGGTAAACTATGTTAGTGAAAACATACCCTTTTATAGATGACAGTGCAAAATCATTCTAGTCTTTGAAATATGTGCAATATGTCACAGAAACTTGGGCATTACAGTGAAACAGATTTTGCTTTAATCTCTGCTGTTTCTCCTTGAGTAACATGCCTTTGAATAAATTATTTAACTCTTTCATTCATTTAAGAATCATGGAGATGAGTGGCCAAGATAACAGAGTAGGAAGACCCTGAGCTCATCTCGTCCCATGGGCAAACCAAAATTACAACTATTTACAGAGCAACTATTGATAAGAAAGACTGGAATCTAGAAGAAAAGATTGTCTACAACTAAAGTTATAAAGAAGGAACCACAATGAGATCGGTAGCATGGGAGGAGACACAGTATAGTCATGACCCATACCCACTGGTGGGTGATCCACAAAGGGGAGGATGATTACAATTACAGAGGTTCTCCCCAAGGAACAAGGGGTCTGAACCCCACATAGGGCTCCCCATCCCAGGGGTCTTATACCTGGAAGATGAACCTCCAGAATATTTGGCTTTGAAGGCTAGTGGGGCTTACTTTGGGGAGAGCCAGAGGGTTGTGGGAAATAGAGACTCCACACTTAAAGGGAACATACAAAATCTTACATGTTCCAGGACCCAGGGCAGAAGCAGTAATTTGAAATGAGCCTGGGTCAGAGCCACCTGATGATCTTGGAGAGCCTCCTGGAGAGGCAGGAGGCAAATGGAGCTCACCCTTGAGACATAGACAACCACATTTGGCAGCTCATTCTACCCCTAGGACACTGGTGCTGGCAAGTGCCATTTTGGAATCCTCACTCTAGCTTCTTAGCATCAGGACTAATAAGGCAGGCTGCCTTAAGACCACTGAGCCCACAGACATCCTGGGATATGGTCATATCCAACAGAGGGTCCAGGACCTGGCTCCACACACCAGTGAGCCAGCACTAGCCCCAAGAACCCCAGGACCCTGCAGATAGAGACCTTGGGACACAGCTCCACCCACCAGTGGGCCTGTACTAGCCTTGGGACCAGCCTCACCCACCAGTGGGCAGGCACCAGTCCCAGGATCTCCAAGCCTGCCCACCAGGGAGCTGGCACTAGCCTTGGAACCAGCCACCCACCAGTGAGCAGACACCAGCCCCAGGACCCCCTGGGACCCAGCTCCACCCATCAGTGGGTCAATATACCAACTTCAGAACCCCAGCGCCCTGCAGCCAGAGATGCCAGGACCAAGCTCCATCTACCAGGCCAGAGCCAGCCCCAGGAACCCCTGGGCCTTGGCCTTACCCACGAGTAGGTGGGCACAAGCCCTAGGACCACTGCAGCCCCACAGCCTGCCGTAGCAGGACCCAGCCCATCCACCAACAAGCCAACACCAGCTCTGAGACACATTGGGCCAATTAACCAGCTGCCCCAGGATCTGGCCTCATCCACCAGTGGGCTGACCCAAGCCTTCAGGGCACCCCAGACCCCACAGGCAGCACCCACCCACCAGCAGACCAAACAAGCTCCAGAACCCCTAGGGCCCTACAGCCAATAATCCCAGGACACTGCTCTGCCCGCCAGTGGACTGGCACTAGTCCCAGGAATACAACAACACACATACTGCCTTGTCAGCACCCAGCCAACCCACCAGCAGACTTGCTCCAGCCCCAGGACCCCCTGTGCCCTGGTCCTGCCCACCATCAGGTCAACACCAATTCTGGGAACCTTGGGCCTATCAGCCAGTGGCCCCAGGATCTGGCCCCACCTACTAGGGGGCTGACACTAGTTTCAGGACCACAGGGTTTTGCACCCAGAGAACCCAGGACATGGCTCTGACTACCAGTGACCAGCACAAGCCCCAGGACATCCTGAGCCCAGGCTCTGCCCACCAGCAGGCCAACACCAGCTACAAGAGACTTTGAACCCCTCGGCCAGCCACTCTGGGATCCAGCCCCACTCACAGGTGGGCCAGCAGCCCACAGAGCTTACAGCAAGCCACGTCAGGAACTGGCCTCACCCACCAGCAGGCTGACACTAGATCTAGAAACCCTGGCCCTGTAACCTGGTTCTACCCACCAGTGAGCCTGTACTAGCCCTGGGAACCCCATGAGGCTCTGCAGCCAGCTGCCCCATGACCCAGCCCCACCAACCAGTGGCCAGCAGTCTACACACTGGGAAGAACTTGGCAACCAACCAAACTGGGGGTCAGCCACACCTACTAGACCACACAAAGTAGTCAGCCTGCAACAACAGAGGACCAATGCAGTTCACATTGGGGGCACCTCTAGAGTGTATAGCTCTCGTGACCAGAGGGGAGTGTGCTGCTGGGATGTGTAAGATGGCTCCTACAAAAGGCCACTTCTCCAAGGTTAGGAAACATAATCAACCTATCAGATACACAGAAATAAAAACAGCAAATTAGGCAAAATGAGGTGACAGAGGAACATAAAGGTGATCAAAGAACTCAGGAGAAGATAGAATGGACAGAGATATTAGACGTTTTTAACAAAGAGTTAGTTAGAAAATATAAAGAAGAACCAGAGATGAATACAAAAACTGAAATGAAAAATATAGTAGAAGGAATCAAGAGTAGATTAGATGCAATAGAGGAGCAAATCAGTGAGCTGGAAGACAGAATAATGGAAATCACTGATGCTGAAAAGAAAAAAGAAAACAATAAAAAGAAATGAGGACATTTAAGAGATCTCTAAGACAACATCAAGTGCACTAATATTCACATTACAGGGGTCCCAGAAGGAAAAGAGAGAGAAAGGGGCAGAAAACATATTTGAAGACATAATAGCTGAAAAATTCCCCAACCTGGGAAAGGAAACAGGCACACAGATCCAAGAAGCACAGATAGTCACAAACAGGATTAATCCAAAGAGGACCACACCAAGACATAATTAAAATGTCAAAAATTAAAGAGAGAATATTAAAAGAAGCAAGGGAAAAGCAACAATACAAAGGAACTTCCCTAAGGCTATCAGCTGACTTTTCAGCAGAAACCCTGCAGGCCAGAATGGAGTGGCATGATTTATTTATTTATTTATTCATTTATTTATTTGGTTGTGCTGCACAGCTTGTGGGATCTTAGTTGCCCAACCAGGGATCAAACCCATGACCCCTGCATTGGAAGCATGGATTCTTAACCACTGGACCATCAGGGAAGTCCCTGGCATGATATATTTAAAGTGATGAAAGGGAGAAACCTACAACCAAGAATACTCTACCCCTCAAGGCTCTCATTCAGATTTGATGGAGAGATCAAAATCTTTACAGACAAGCAAAAGCTAAGAGTTCAGCACCACCAAACCAGCTTTACAAGAAATGTTAAAAGGACTTCTCTAAGTGAAAAAGAAAAGGCCACAACTAGAAACATGAAAATTATGAAATAAAAAATCTCATTGGTAAAGGCAAATATACAGTAAATGTAGGAAATCAACCATGTATAAAGCTAGTAGGAAGGCTAAAAGACAAAAGTAGTAAAGTCATCTATATCTGTAATAAGTGGTTAAGGGATACATAAAATAAAAATATATAAAGTATGTCAAAAAGAGTAAATGGGGGAAAGAGGAGTAAAAATGCAGGGTTGTTAAAATGCATTTGAAATTAAGAGATCACAACTTAATATAATCATATATATGATCATATATATGATTATATATATATATACATATGTATAGATAGATAGATAGATTGCTACATATAAACCTCATGGTAACCACAAACCAAAAATCTATAATAGACACACACACACAAAGGAAAGGAATCCAAACAAAGCACTAAAGATAGTCATCAAATCACAAAGAAAGAGAACAAAAGAAGAAGAAGAACAACAACAAAAACTACAAAAACAACCCCCCAAAATTAACAAAATTGCAAGAAGTACATACCTATCAATAATTACGTTCAATGTAAATGGACTAAATACTTCAATCAAAAGACATAGAGTGGCTGAATAGACACAAAAACAAAACCTATATTTATGTGGTCTACAAGAGACACATTTCAGATCTAAAGGCACAGTCTGAAAATGAGAGGATGGAAAAAGGTATTCCATGCAAATGGAAATGAAAAGAAAGCTGGGGTAGCAATATTTATGTCAGACAAAATGGACTTTAAAATAAAGAGTGTAACAAGAGACAAAGAAGGACATTACATAATGTTCAAGGGACCAATACAAGAAGAAGATATAACAATTGTAAATACATATGTATCCAACATAGGAGCACCTAAATACATAAAGAAAATATTAACAGACATAAAGAGACAAACTGACAGTAACACAATATTAGTAGGGGACTTTAACACCCCATTTACATCAATCAACAGATCATTCAGACACAAAATCAATAAGGAAACACTGGCCTTAAATGACACATTAGACCAAATTGACTTAATAGATATATACAGAACATTCTACCCAACAATGGCAGAATACACATTCTTTTCAAGTGCACATGGGACATTCTCCAGGATAGATCACATGCCAGGCCACAAAACAAGTCTCAATAAATTTTAAAAAACTGAAATTATATCAAGCATCTTTTCCAACCACAATTCTATAAGACTCGATATCAACTACAAGACAAAAAACTGCAAAAAACACACAAATATGTGGAGATTAAACAGCATGCTACTAAACAATGAAAGGATAAGAGAAAAGAATTAAAAATACCTGGAGACAAATGAAAAAAAACATGATGATCCAAAATCTATCGCATGTAGGATAAACATTTCTAAGAGGGAAGCTTACCTCGATAAAAGCCTACCTCAGGAAACAAGAAAAATCTCAAATAAACTACCTAACCTTACACCTAAAAGAACTAGAAAAAGAAGAACAAACAAAATCCAAATTTAATATAAGGAAAGAAATCATAAAGATCAGAGCATAAATAAAGTAAATAGAGATGGAGAAAACAATAGAAAAGATCAGTAAAACGAAGAGCTGGTTCCTTGAAAAGATAAACAAAATTGATAAACTGTTAGCCAGACTTGCAAGAAACAAAGAGAGGACCCAAATCAATAAAATCAGAAACAAGAGAGAAGTTACAAATGATACCACAGAAATACAAAAGATTTTAAGAGATTACTATGAAGAGTTATACACCAATAAAATGGACAACCTAGAAGAAATGGACAAATTCCTAGAAATGCACAATCTCCCAACACTGAATCAGGAAAAAGTAGAAAATAAGGACAGACCAATTACTAGTAATGAAATTGAATCAGTAATTAAAGAAAAAAAAAGCTTCCAACAAACAAAAGTCCAGGACCAGATGACTTCATATGTGAATTCTACCAAACGTTTAAAGAAGAATTAACACCTATCCTTCTCAAACTATCCCAAAAACTTGCAGAGGCAGGGACACTTCCCAACTAATTTATGAGGCCAGCATCACCCTGATATCAAACGAGACAAAGATATTACAAAAAAAGAAAATTACAGGCCAATATCACTGATGAACATAGGTGCAAAACTCCTCAACAAAATACTAGCAAACCAAATCTAACAATACATTAAAAGGATCATTATCAAGTGAGATTTATACCACAGATGCAAGGATGATTCAATATCCACAAATCAATCAATGTGACAGATCACATTAACAAACTGAAGAATAAAAAATCATATGATCATCTCAATAGATGCAGAAAAAGCTTTTGACAAAATTCAACATCAATTTACAATAAAAACTCTCCAGAAAGTGGGTATAGATGGAACATACCTCAACATAATAAAGGCCATATATAACAAACTAACAGCTAACATCATACTCAATGGTGAAAAGCTGAAAACATTTCCTCTAAGAACAGGAACATGACAAGGGTGCCCACTCTCACCACTTTTATTCAACATAGTATTATCAATAGAAGTCCTAGCCACAGCAATCAGAGAAGAAAAATAAATAAAAGGAGACCAAGTCGAAAGAAGTGAAACTGTCACTGTTTGCAGATGATATGATACTATACATAGAAAATTCTAAAGACACCCCCCAAAAACTACTTGAGCTCATCAACAATTTGGTGAAATTGTAGGATACAAAATTAACAAATAGAAATCTGTTGCATTTCTTTACACTAACAATGAACAAGAGAAATTAAGAAAACAATCCCATTTACCATCACATTAGAAAGAATAAAATACCTAGGAATAAGTCTAACTAATCTAACTGAGGAAATAAAGACCTGTGCTTGGAAAACTATAAGACAATGATGAGAGAAATTGAAAATGACACCAAATGGAAAGATATACTATGTTCATGGATTGGAAGAATTAATATTGTTAAAATGCCCGTACTATCCAAGGCAATCTACAGATTCAATGCAATCACTATCAAAATACCAATGGCATTTTCACAGAACTAAAACAAATAAATCTAAAATTTGTATGAAAACACAGAAGACTTCAAATAGCTAAAAGAATCTTAAGAAAGAACAAAGCTACAGGTATCATGCACCCTGATTTCCAACTACACTACAAAGCTACAGTCATCAAAACAGTATGGCACTAGCACAAAAACTGACACATAGATCAATGGAACAAAATAGAGAGCTCAGAAATGAACCCAAACTTATATGGGCAATTAATGTATGACAAAGGAGGTAAGAATATACAATGGGGAAAAGACAGCCTCTTCAATCATTTGTGAAAACTGGACTGCTACAAGCAAAAGAATCAAACTGGACTACTGTCTCACTCTGTGCACAAAAATAAATTCAAAATGGATTAAAGACTTAAATGTAAGACTTGAAATCATAAAACTTCTAGAAGAAAACATAGGCAGTACACTCTTTGACAACGGTCTTTGTAATATTATTTGGATCTGTCTCCTCAGGCAAAAGAAACAAATGGCACTACATCAAATTAAAAAGCCTTTGCACAGCAAAGGAAACAATCAAGAAAACAAAAAGGCCACTTACTGAATGGGAGAAAATATTTGCAAACGATATACTGATAAGGGGTTACTATGCAAAATATGCAAATAACTCATACAACTAAACATCAAAAAAAAAAAAAAAAAAAAGAAGACCCCACAAACAATCCATTTAAAAATGGGCAGAGGATCTGAATAAACATTGTTCCAAGGAAGACATACAGATGGCCAACAAGCATATGAAAAAATGTTCAACATTGCCAATTATTAGTGAAATGCAAATCAAAACAACAATGAAATATCACCTCAAACCTGTCAGAATGGCTGTCATCAAAACAGCCACAAATAAATGTTGGTAAGAATTTGGAGAAAAAGGAATCCTGTACACTGTTGGTGGCAATGTAAATTGGTACAGCTACTATAGAAAACAGTATGGAGATTCCTCAAAAAATTAAGAATAGAACTACCATATGATCCAGCAACAGCACTTCTGGACATTTATCCGAAGAAAACAAAAACACTAGAATATATATGCACTCCTATGTTCATTGCAGCATTACTTACAGTAGTCGAGATATGGAAGCAACCTAAGTGTCCATCAAGAGATGACTGGATAAAGAAGATGTGCTATATATACATATAATGGAATATTACTAAGCCATAAAAAAGAAGGAAATCTTGTTATTTGTGACAACATGGATGGACCTAGAGGGTATTATGCTAGGTGAAAAAATTTAGACAAAGACAAATACCATATGATTTCACTTATATGTGTAATCTAAAAACACAAAACAAATGAACAAACATAACAAAACATAAACAGAGTTATAGTATAGAGAACAAGGAGGTATATGCCAGAGGGGAGGAGGGCAGGGGGAGAAAAGAACTAGGTGAGGGAAGTTAAGAAACACAAATTTCTAGTTGCAAAATAAATGAGTCATGGGTATTAAATGTATTATACCTAAGTACTAGGGATGTAACATACAACATGATAAATATAATCAACACTGTTGTATGTTATATATGAAAGTGAGAGTAAATTCCTGGAGTTCTCATCATAAGAAGAAAAATTTTTTTCTATTTCTTTAATTGTGCACCTATAGGAGATGATGGATGTTTATTAAACTTGTCATAGTCACTTCATGATGTATGTAAAGCAAATCATTATGCTGGATATCTTAAACTTATATAGTACTGTATGTCAATTATATCTCAATAAACCTGGAATAAAAAAGAATCGTGGAGTACATACCATGTGCACAAATTCTAAGGACAGTGCAAATAAAAAACAGTCCCTACCCAAGAGCTCACAAACTAGCAAAAGAGACCAATAAATGAACCCTGTACAATGTGATAAGCGCTAGCATAAAGTCAAGTACAGGGGCAATAAACGATCATGAAGGAAAATCAACTATACTTCAATAAAATGAAAAATTTTTAAATATGGAGCATGAAGAAAACTTTTAACTCAGCCCAGAGAAAAGGGGGGTGGATGGTGCATGGAGAGAGTAGCTTTCTAGAGAAGATATTTTATAGTTACATATTACCTTTCAATAATTTCTGATGAGTCTCTAATGTCTTGAAATGATAAAATTAAGAGCAATTATATTATCTAGATCAGTACTGTCCGACAGAAATGTAATGTGATATACATAATTAATTTAAAAATTTCTAGTAACCATATTAAGAAAGTAAAAAGAAACAAGTGAAATTTATTTTAATAATATATTTATATAACACAACATATCTAAATATCTAAAATATTATCATTTCAACATGTAATCAATATAAATTATTGAGATATTTTATATTCTTCTAGGTTTTCTATATTTATTTTGTATTTTATACTTACCACACATCTCAATTCAAACTAAGCCACATTTCAAGTGCTCAATGGCCTGACATGGGACTAATATATCAGCTAACACAGATCGATTTTGAATCTAATGGTTCCCAATATCTTAAAGTATGAAGACCTCTCAAAATACTTTGAGGATATCCACATTATAGTTTGACACTTTTAATATCCATCAATTGATAAATCATATTGAAAAAGCTCTTTTGAGCAAATTTAACAATGCTTTTCTATGTATGTTGATTTTGTATAACAGTGTCTACATGTGTTTGAAAAATGGTACCCTAAGATATGATATTATATATCATCCCATATCATAGTATGATATCACATAATATGCTTAAGCTAATTTGAATTGGATTTTGGCCTGAGAGAACATATAGATCACTATTTTTAGGCATCACCTAAGTTCTATTGTATCCACCCCTATTACAGTAAGATCAATAAAGCTGACAGATGAGCACTTTTTGAGAGGTTCCTTATAGATATGATTCAAATATCCTGGTAGCAAGATGATTGTTAAAGAATTCCTAAGGTCTCTTCCAGTTGATGGTAGTATTTAATATGGGTTCTCCTCCCAACTCTCTTACTTACCAGCTGTGAGACCTTAGGCAACATACTAAACCTTTCTAAACCTTTGTTTTTTCATCTTTAAAAAACAAGAACAGTATCTACTTAATATTTGTTGAGCACTCTAGGCATCTTACATGCACCAGCTCTTTAAATCCTCACCGCAATCCCATGAGATGTTGCTATATTATCCCCATTCCACACAGATGCACGCAGAGGCACAGCGACGTTAAATAATTTGTCCAAGATTACTCAGCTGTAATTTGAACCCAAAACCTGCAATTTTAATCCCCGTGCTATATACTGTCTTTCTTAAGTTACAGTGATTCTCAAATGAGATAATACACACAGACACTTAGTACATGCAAGTTCAGTGTCAGTTTATTATTGTTATTATTAAGATTCTGATGCCCATATTTGTACCTTTTTAAAATGCTCTTTCCTAACTGGAAATGCCTTGCTTCATCATTCTGAAAATAATTCCAAGTCCCACCTCCTACATAAATCTTTTTTTTTTCGGTGCACAGGCCTCTCACTGCTGTGGCCTCTCCCATCGAGGAGCACAGGCTCCGGACGTGCAGGCTCAGCGGCCATGGCTCACGGGCCCAGCCGCTCCGCGGCATGTGGGATCCTCCCAGACCGGGGCACAAACCCGTGTCCCCTGCATCAGCAGGCGGACTCTCAACAACTGCTCCACCAGGGAAGACCCCATAAATCTTTTCTTAACTAAGTTGATTGCTCTTCGCTAAAAATTCCCTTTGATATTTAAAGAAGTGCAGAATTTGGCCCATGATTCTCCACCAATGATTATGCCTTATTACTTTAACAACAGTGGTAATTAAGGAGGAGGAAATTCCCTCTCACATCCCACCTCCACTCATAGAAAGTCATTTATTCACTCATTTTTTTCAGTAAGGGCCTATTCTATGTCAGGCTCTGAGCTCAGTGCTAGACACATACTGGTGAACAAAACACATAGTTCCTTTTCTCATGGAAATTTTGACAATAGAACATGACATTAAACAAATAAATGTATAAATACAAATTGTGGTAAATGTCATGAAGAAAAAGAACAAATAGGCCATCAGAAAGACAGTCTAAGGGGTATAATTTAGATGGAGGAAGTCAGAGAAGGCCTCTCTGAAGAAGTAATATCTAAGCTAAGTAAGACCTGAAGAATGAGTAGAAATTTGTCAGGGAAAGAGTGAATGAAAGAACAGTCCAGTCAAAGACCCTGAAGCAAAAGAGCTTGCCATGTTTATTTAGACACTGAAGAAAGCCAAGGTAGCTGAGATATAGTGAACAAGAGGAAAGTGGTAGAAAATGAGGCTGAAAACTATACAGGGCCATGTCAGAAACTGATAAAGAGCAAAATACCTATTATTGTATTTGCACGGTACAAACTCCAGAGGTTGGACCTTGCCTATCTCTTCTTTGCTAGAAGGGTAGGGGTCAGCACAGTTTTATTTAAAAGAATGAGTAATCCTGACCTACTAATACTCTTTGTTTCAAGCATACTACAGTGTTGCTTCTAAAATAGTGAATCTCTTAAACATTTCATCTGATAGTTTTGACTGGAACTTACATGGTAAACATCCACACTATCTACTATGATGTGCAAGACATCAAAAGGAGGTAAAGATGTTTGAATGACATTGCCTGTGACTGCAAAGGAATTTAATGGCTAATAGTATCAAGTAATATAAGGGAATGGATGGAAGTTATAAGGAGCATAACCTAAGTATGAAATTAAGCCCACTGCAAAGTTCTGAATTATAACGCTTATTATATATTGTATATTGAGGTTTAAATTATCTACCCAATTCTGGGGACTGAAGGCCAGGTTGGATGGTGGGTGAAGTTGGAGAGAATCAAATGAATGAATGCACGTCAAGCACCTAAAAACATGCCTAATGCCTGACATGCCATCAGCAAGTGAAGCTACCATTATTATCCACAGTGACTTTTTTTTTCCAAAACAAAATTTCAATTTAACTAACACTTAGGCAAATAACAAAATATTTGGATAAATAAGTCGGTTATGTTAGCTATACATATATTACCAAAATGAGAAATGAGCAAGAGTTTCACAGTGGAGACGGCAAAGTTCAAATATTAAGTGTAGTATGAACTAAGAACCAGATAAAAAATAGCTGCTGCAAGAAGGGTATATACTAAGTATTTATCTTAAAGCTGAGTTACAAATCACCTAAGCAATAATACAATGGATTCAGCCTTGCACTCCAGCAGGACACTGTGGTTAGCATGAGGCTAGACAACTGAATTTTCTAACAAAGGCAAAATCAGTTGTATCCTAAGTAGTCTCCCAGCATCAGAATGAAGAGATGGAATCTCCCCTCTTGCTTGGTTCCTAATCTTTCTGTAGAACTCCAGCAGACATCTAGAACTGGTTTAGATGATTGGCCTTTGCTTGTCTCTCCAGTCTATTCCCAACTATAGTGTCACTTCTGGTTTTAAAGCCCTAAAAACTCTACAGGAAGCAAAGGATAGAGAATTATGAATTGGACATGTTGAGTACCAAAAAGTAATGCAAAGGAGGAAATTTTTCTGCACTGGCAGTACAGAACAAATTGATTTATGAGAACAAGCTGTTTGTTCCAAACGCTGCTAACCAGTGTACTTTTCAAGTCCCAGAATTAATACCAAAGTGGTGAGAATAAAACTAGGGGCTTTTCCCAATGGGTAGGGCAGGCATGAGACTTCCTTGAATGAATCAACAGACAAATGAATAAAGAAATTTACTGGGAAGATTATTTGATTTTGACTCAGACATCCTATAAAATCCTATAGATTAAAGCCAGGTGTGGTTGACCCCTGTGCTCTACAAGTATAAGTGAAGAAGCATCTTACAGAAAGGGACCTAAACTGTAGTTCAATATTCAAGAGGTCTTAGGGAGGTATGGAAGGAGGCTGGGAGTCAGTAAACTATCCGATTATCATAGAAATGAAGGTATTAAGAACAAGCGTAATTTTGATTGATTTATTAAAATGTTCCTCACAGAATTCTTTACAAAAACATCATGTCCCGAAAAAGTCATTCAACAAACATCAAGACCTTCTGTGTATAGGACATTGATGGAAAAAGCAAGAGAATCCATGTTCCTGATCCTGAATACAACTCCAAAATATTTAAAATTATGAAAGTTCAGTTCAAAATCTTAAATTTTACTTCACTTACAATTTCAATAGTGCTGAAATTTTCATTTAGCATTGTGCTTATAGTGCTATCCCTGTTTTTTGTTCACAAAAACAAAAGCCTATCATTCCCATGCTACATAAAATATGTATGTTCATGTTTTAGATATTTATATAAAACAAAATTGTTGTAAATAAATAAGAAATCTTAAAGAAACCAAATCAGTATCAAAGTTAAAATTACAATATATGTAATCCACTAATTCTAAAGTTTAGACAAAGTTTTAGATCTTCTTCATGAAAGAAATGTACGAACTGTACCCTTGATTGTACCTCTACAAATAGGGCATTTTCTTAGAGAAGGGGCACAATCTTTGCAAACTACTAGATGACCGCAAGGAATAAACACTATGGACACTTCTTTGTCCATACACACTTTACATGTTCTTTCTTCTTGTAGTCTCCTCAATTGTTCTTCCATTGGTAAATCTAAGAAGAGAAAAAAAATTTTAATAAAAGGCAATTTGCTGCTTATCCTCCAATGAAAAGCCAAGAAAATAAAAAAAAATGTTTTCTACTGATTTAAATTATTAATACTATTTTACCTGAAACATTTTCTGTGGGAATGTATTTTATGTCTTGTTGCACTAAGGGAGAAAAAGCAAAAGCATTACTATGACAAATAAGGTTATCAATATTTAGTCACAGAATATATATTTTTAAACTGACTGTTTAGACTCTGCCCAAATACTATAGATAATTTTCATAATGTCAAGGCAATGAAAGCCTTCAATCTTTTTGTACAATTAATAGTTTATAAATTAGGTTGAATTATTTTCAATAATCACAAATCATTAATAAAAGCGTATTTTCAATTGACCTAGGAAGTTCCAGAAGTAATTTTCCAGCACTCACCAAATAAATGCTGGTATAACATGGGGTCAATTTCTTGTAGAGAGTTTTTGAATATGGTGGCTGCAAAATTTCCTTTTACTAAGATCGTATCAATCAGTTCTCTTGCTTGTAAGGATGTCTGTGTTTTTTGTTTAATAACATCACGTTCTTGCTCGCTAATCACTCTGGCAGTTAGTAGACTATCCAGGATTGGAAGCGCACAAGTCAAACGTTGAAAAAGTGCCATTCTATTCTTCCGGATTAATGATAGGTCATCTTTATAGAAAAGAACACAAACACCATCACGTTCAAACTCTGCCCACAAACTTCCTCCCACATATACACATATAACTAAATGAAAACAACCATAATTCATAATCAGTTGGCACTGAAGTTGATTGCTAGCTTTGGGGGTACCTGATGCCCTGTGCTTGATAGTAACTCTACTTATAATAAGAACTAACACTGAGCACTGTGGTAGGCACTTTCCATGCATTAATTCATTTCATCTTCACAACAGCCCTTTGAGGTAGGTACTAGTACCCTTATTTAGCAGGTAAGAAAACAGAGGTACAGTGAGGCAAGTAAATTGCTGAAGGACACACAACTAGCAAAAGTCAAACTGAGGCAATTTGGTTTCATAATCTATGCTCTCTACCATTCTGCAATACTGCCAATCCTTTAACCAAATAAAACTTAGAACCAAATAAAATTGAAATTTTAATCCAATCTAGTCAAAGTGGGGAAAGGCAAAATCAAGGGAATTAAAATGATAGAACATTTCTTAAATTATCAGTCACCCATAAAACTTCTTTAAAATTCCATTTTAAGATGAAATTATTAATTAATTATTATTTCCCAAAATTAGACATGATATTGCTATTACCTCAATGTTTTATAGTAAGGGGGGAAAGGCACTAGCAGCATTTTGAAAAATAAATCCTACTTGTCAATACCTTCCTGTCCTATAGGATCTCCGTATTCTTCCAGATCTAGATTTTGTATCTAGTGGTAAAATATTTTATATTTGAAACTCTGCAATTTTATGATCTCTTTGGAATATGACTTATGATTCCAAGTTTATTAATTAACTATCATATAGTTTTACCATGATCCATAAAGCTTTTCTATAAAATAAAAAGAGAAGTTAGGCTGTTTAAAGAAGAATTATTTGAGGGGAGATGATCATTAGATTTTAGAAACTCTGACTTTGTCAAATAATAGGACATATAAATAGAACTGTTTAATAAGGAATAAAAAACAGTGCTTAGTCAGAAAGTCCAGGCTCTAGATACACATTTTGAAGAGAATTGAAGCTCTGAGAATAAATGAGAAAAGGATCAGGACCTAGAACAGTGTCTGGCACAAAGTCAATGTTCCACAAATACCTGTTGAACAAAGGAACCATCAGGCCTCGGCAACTTAAACAGCAGTAGGAACAAAGAAATAACAGCCAGAGGAATGGAAGAATTAGAACTTAACATATTGTTAAGTAATCTATGGTTAAGAAGTAGTGATATTTTAGAAAATTAAAATATAATTTATACTTGATGTTAAAGTATATTAATTTTTTAATTTTTCTAATTACATTTTACTTAAACTAATGTAAGAAATTCTCTGAAATTCTTAAGATTTCTAAAATTGGATTGCTAGTAGCTGCAGAAAATAGTCTCACTTCAAAGTCATAGACTGTATTCCGGTTTATAAGAGGTAAAGACTTGAATAAACCTTTGAAGCATGTTCTTTTATCCTGGAAAAAAAATCCTAAGTTGCCTCTTTATTTACACATCTGTCAAGAAATCACTCACCTCCTGTTCTGGGAAACTATAAAATAATCAGTAACGTAAACATTAAGTATTTTCATTGTCATTCAAAAAAATATTTCTTGAGCACAGACTATATACAGATACTGCGCTAGGTAGTATGGATATAACAGTGAACTGAGAAGCTAACAGATATTTTTGACAATGCAAGTTACTGTATACTGTTGACTTGGAGTCAACTCTGGAAACTGTTGATTTTTTTTCTTGGAAGAAAAATAAGTATTTTATAGCTGGATGGCTTTAGACTTCATAGGGTCTATAAACAATTGTGGAAATGGGTGTTCTCTTCTTTGAGCAGTTGTTCACTGACGACCAGTGGTTAAGACTGAGAGGACTACAGGAAGGACATGCAGCCCTATCTTCACTTCACAATGAAAAGGAGAACTTGGCTGGGCAAAGATGAACTTGGACTATGTTGCTGCTGTACTGGTGACATGTAGAACTGAATAATTCACACTTTGGTAAATAGAGGATGCTGTATTACTGTGATCTGATATGTTTGTCTGGGTTGGCCAAGGGTAGATTTTTCCGGGAATGGAGTGAACAATCTCACCGTCAACATCCTGGGAAGAAAGAGGTCCCAGATGGCCTTGGACAAGGATATGGGGCAAACCTTTCTCATTCTGGGCTTTGTGGATATTTGGGGGCCTGAGCTCCGCTTGGGACTTTCCTAGTCATTTGTTAAAACTGGCCAGAGCTACACAGAGATGAATCAGGAGCTAGGCCAAGAGATTCATGAGGACGGGCTTAGGGGCACCAAGAGAGGCCACATACAGTTATAGCTGTCAACTGCCATCTGTGATGTAATGCCCTTCTGTTATCCCTAAATCTCCAGTAAGAGCTTGTTAAAAATTGTAATCTGTTTTCAGTTGTGTTGAAAGAACTCTTGGATCTGGTCCATGCTTTGGAAGGAGTGGCAAAGGAGAGACCAACATTTCTCTTTGTCTAGGCCAGAGTGATGATGGCAGTGGAGCAACCAGATTAGAATGAACATGCTCATCCAGAGGAGGGGATGAGCCTCAACACAGTAGAGGCAACAGGGAGCAGACAAGGCTAGCATGGAAGGGCATGGATAACTTGTCTTGGGAGAATGTGAAACAGTGTCTTAGAGCTCCCCTAAATAACACAGGGACACTCCAAAGGGGAATTCAGTTCTTGTGTGGGCAAATAGGAAACGTAATAATAATTTGTACATTAATTTACAGTCACAGGCTGAGACACACTGTTACACTAATATTAAAATTAATAATTGTTCCTGATCCCACCCCAATTTATAGCAAAGAGGAGTGAGCAACTAGTCTGGGATCAAAAATGTGCCATGAATAATTACACACACACAGTCAATTACCCAGAATAAAAATAGAAATTAAGAAAAAGCAGGAAACTTTTGGTTTCCTGTGAAATGCTTTCACTCAATACATGTACTTATATTTTCAATTTACTAATAAGCAATTCAAATATATTTTAATGTGAAGAAAGTTTTCAGAATTCAAATGCAGAATGTTAAACTTAAAATCCAATTGCATTGACTATATTTTCAATAACTTATGTGCAGTGACATCCTTACGGAAATGGAGACTGTAAGTAAATATGTGTACCTGATTCTTTTTCCTCAGTTGCTCTTTCTTTCTCCTCTTCCCTTATTTCATCTTCTGCATTAAGTAAATCTAATACAAGATCACTGACAGTTTTGTAATTCTCTCCAGTTGTTAGGATTTTACTCTGAACTGTCTGCTTTATCAGCCTTCTACTAAAGCCCATTTCCAAAGCAGCTTTAACAACAGGTGTATTCATCATGACTGCATCTTCTGAATGGTTTTCTTCAGGTCCAAAATGAATAACTATACGGAATAAAGAATTTAACACATATTGGGATAGTCTGTATATTTTCTAAATTGCGAGTTATTACAATATCAAAAACATAAGGCCCAGAAAATGTGTAGGTACTATTTTGTATTACCTTTCTTAAATTTAAAATAACGATATACATGTTCAGTCACTAAAATAGGAATATGGAATATTGTATTCAGATTCAAAATACGCATTATCTGGCAGAAATATGAGTGGGAGAAAGAAACAGAATGTTGGGATCATCCCCACCAGCACTGAGATTCCTTTTTCCCCATGTTGAACGAACAAATGAGCTTTCTAAATTAAGTATGTTTAACATAATTTTGAAAGAGGCCAATTGTAATCACTCATATCTATTACTGCAATGGCCTCCTAAACTATTGCTCCTGTCTAATTCATTCTCAACATTGTAACCAGAATGACTTTTTAAAAACAAAAATATGAATGTGTCACATTCCTTCTTAAATTCCAACAACGATTCCTTTGCTTTTAGGATAACATTCAACTGTGCCTTACAATATCTTATGCAATCTGGACCCTGTTTACCCCTTCAGCCTCATCTCTTGCCACTTACTCATTCGCCTTCTATCCCAGAAGCCACAAACTGATGGCTCTTGGGTCAAATTCTGCCTACAGTGCTGACCACTCTTAAGCTAGCCTGCTTCATTCATTTACCTGTTTGCAAATCCTACTTCTAGCCATACAGAATTTTGTTCAGTTCTTCAAGTGTTCCTGTTCTCTTTTGTTACTTAAGTCTTTCATGTGCTGTTCTCTCTGCCAAGAATACTCTTTTCCTCCCGTTGTTATTTGGTTAACTACTATTCTTCCCTTTGATTCTGTGCTAAGACAAATACTTCCTCTGGAAAGCCTTTTCTGATCTTCCAAGTCTGGGCTAATTGTCCCACATGTGCTCTCAGAGCACACTTTACTTTCCATACTGTTCTCCTATCTGTGTATTTGCCTGTATTCCTTAGACCACTAGCTCATGACAGCAGGTGTTATGTTTATCCTGTTGTCTATTCTTTCCCCAGAATAGCAGAAGCACAACAAATATTTATTGAACTGAATTTAACACTAGATAAGGGAGAAGAGCTTGTTCAAATATTGGCTCTATCACCTTTCAAGTTTAAGGTGGTGGACAAGTCACTTAACCTCTCTGAGCCTCTGAGTACCTATTGAAAAATGAGAATATTATTTTCTACTCTCTCCGTTTCATAGAAAGAATATGTATGCAATCTAATGTCATAGTGCACCTGTTCCCACACTGGTCTGAGAACAAGGGTTAGGGTGGATGTCTGAAGCTTGTTAAAACTATAGATGCTCAAGCCCCACCTTCAGATACTATGATTCAATTCAGTAGGGTTAAAGTGGAGACTAGAAATCTGTAATATTTTTTAGAGTTCCTCAGGCAATTATGATATGCACAAAAATTTGAAAAATACCAATAATGTATTTGAAAATTCACTGTAAATTATAAATCATAATACAAATGTACATTATTATAATTATCAACTTTCAATCTTAACAGTATCAAATGGTTCTAACATTTAAATGCAGTAATTATTATTAGTATACATACTTGGTGACTCTGCATTTTCATCTTCTGGATTGTCTGAAGTAGATAACAGCTAAAAAAATGTATATAAATTAAAATGTAAATCTTATTCATTGCAATAAAAATTAATCAAGAGACCTAATTTATTCAATTTATTGCAAACTAACTTGTTTACTGGCAACATACTTTTTTATGTCAAAAGCAAAATTTCATTTACGTTCAACAGCAATTCTGTAGGCCATAAACTAATAGAGTTTCTTCGTGTGTGCGTGTGTATGTGTAACAAATAAAATCCATTTTCATTAAGGCAGGAAAAGGGCTACACCTTTTCAGTGACCTGTAAGACAATCACTGTTTGCCTATCATCCCAAAGATCTTCCATTTTCTGGGTGTTCCTTTGGGATAAGCTGGACCCTTTATTTCCATTGACTGTGGCTAGGAAGTGTTTGACCCTCAAACTATTCTCTAAGTTCTTACTTGCTTTTCTGGGAAGATTAGAAAGAGCAACACAATTATCTTCCTCAAATCCTTTTAAGAAAAATTTATATAGTAAAATTATTAAATGCTACTATCCAGTCAATTTTTTCCTCAAATAATTTAATTTATTGCAACTTTGTTGGAGAAATACTCAGAAACATAACTTAAATATTATTTTTCAGAAGGTTTCTAATTCTGGATCTGCTGTTATCCAAAGAATAGCACTCTCTAAGATCATGCTGGGTGTTGAAAAAAGAAAATGTATTTTTAAATTGACTGGTCTTTTCACTAAAATACTACTCTCTGTAATTATCAGAAACTCAATTTAATGAATGATTTAAAAAACAAAAAAACTGTCCCTACCTGTTCAAGTAGGTGAGGGTAACTGGCTTGAACTCGACTGATGAACTCTTGTCCTTTAATTCGTATCAAGTACTCACACCTAAAATGTAAGGAAAATTAAATCTGGGGGGTTATTTTAATCTGGTCATTTGTAGACTGCTAAATATTTCAGGTGAACATAAACATAATTATAACCACTTGCCTATTCATTTAGCATATAGGAAGTGATAAGAGATACTGCACTCAAAGGTAAGATGATATAAGCAAGAGGAAGGCTGTAACTAGTACTCGGCCAAGGCTGATGTGGATAAGGATTGTGAGGCTCTCAGTCTACTGAGATAAGTAAGGCTGTCTCCACCCCAAGGTCCTTGCTGCTCTCTTCAACTATTCTAAGATTCCTAAAAACATTCTGAACATTCATGAGCCAAGGAGACAGGTAGAAAGTTCCCTAATATATGATACTGTTCATACATAAGCTTTGTATGTTTAAAAGCTGAAAATATACATAGAAAGAATGAGGAAGCTTAACGTATTTTCTAAGAAGTCAGACATTCACAAGTTTGGTAGTTTCTAGATAATATATATCCATGGTCAAATTTAAGTACAAAATGAATTCATGACACTACCAAAGCAAATTTACTGTTTTTTTATATATTCACAAAATTACCACAATAGAAAGCTAGCAGCACTTTTTAAAAATGTCTATGTAAGGTGTTCTTTTTAATCTTCATAGTTTTTGAAATTTGAAATATTTGGGGAGTGCAAAGTTGCTATAAATGAAGACACAGTATCATATAAAAAATTATATAATGCAAATGTTAGGATACTAAGTTTAGTAATCAACACTAAAAATACTAAAAGTGTTGACCATGAAAAATTATAGGCTACCTGATTTTAGTAAAAAAGGGAGAGTGTAAACAAGTATAGAATAATCAAAAGTGTAAGACATGACAACAAAATGCTATGTAGTGATCAAAACAGATGAGATGGGTCTATATTTACTCTGATGACCCTACTTAATATTGTAACCAGCCTGGTGCCTCTGATCTCCCTTACCCAAGCTCCCTTTTTTCTTTTTATCCATAGCACTTATTATCTTCCAACATGCTATATAACTTATTTATTAAGTTTTTATTCATTGTCTAGAGAGGTCCTGCTGTAAGTCTAGCATATGAGACCAGGAGTCTTGGTTTTGTTCAACTGAGTATATTAAGCATCTACAATAGTGCCTGATAATAGGTAATCAGTTAATATTATTGGGTGTTGAATAAATGGAAATATGTTCAAA
This sequence comes from Neophocaena asiaeorientalis asiaeorientalis, assembly GCF_003031525.2. Lineage (NCBI taxonomy): Eukaryota > Metazoa > Chordata > Mammalia > Artiodactyla > Phocoenidae > Neophocaena > Neophocaena asiaeorientalis. The sequence continues at coordinate 296,641 of NW_020174793.1, forward strand.
ACATGTTGACTGAAAAAAGTTTCAAAACAGTAAATATATCTAATTCATGTAAAATTGTATACATTTATGTATATATGTACATATGCATAAAGAGATGTCTGGAGGAATGTTAACTAAAATGGTGACTGTGGTCAACTTTAGGTGGTGAGGTTTCTGGACATTTAAATTTTTTTGTGTCTCTGTACTTTCCTACTTTCCTACAATGTGTAACTTTGGTTTTATAATGAGCATATGTTATTTTAATATACATGTATATATATTAATTACACACACAAAGAAACCCTAAATTATTTCCTCTTTATCTTAACTTTCCATCGAAACCTTTTAAGTAATTATTTTTCTAAGTAATCCCTCCTAAATTTATTCATAAATGTATTTTTGAAACAAAGACAGAATAAAGCAACAGTTGATTATAAGGTAAACACATGTAACTCCTCTCACAATAATCACACACATTTGCAAAGAAAATTTCACAATTACCTTGGAAACCACTTGGCATGTTCCACCCATGGATCATCTCCAGATTCCCAACACCTCAGCCCACCATCACAGCAAAAGCATTTCACATCATCACTGTGACCTAAAATTAATTTTGGACCAAAACTTATGAATACATATAATTTGACCACTAAAATGTATGAGATAACACATGTTGAATATTTGTTTTTTATTATCAGATTAAGTTTCTTACCCATATAATAAAAACCTGCACTTGCAAGCTGCTCAGGATGAACTGGAACACTAGAGGGCCAGTTACAGAATGTTCTGAAGCGGGCTGCATATGTCTGCATGCTCAGATTAGAAACAGTGTATCTTGAAGTGCCTTGAAGCTGACTTCCTAAAAATGGGCAGTTGGGGAAATGTCTCAGGTGTTCTGACATAGCATCATCCTTTGGTTCCCAGTTGCTCAATTTTCCACCACAGGCAAAGCAGGCCACTCTATCTCCAGGTCCTATGTAGTAAAAGCCTGCTTTTGCCAGATCCGTTGGTGACAGAAAAGTCAATGGCCACATCTGGAAAGTAAGTAATCTGGCTTTTTCGGTATTCATTGCACAACGGTAGGGACTTATCCTCAAGGCAGAAAAATCTTGATTTGGTCCAGAGTTTAAAAGATTTGATGGAAAGCTTGAATAAGAGCCACTGAAACAGCCACTGTTTTCCAAACTTGGAAGTAATGAGTGCGTGGAATTTGTTACTGAAGAAGGAAAAGTAGGCTGAGAAGTGGCTCCCGAGATGTTAACTGAATTTAGATTCTGAACAAAGCTACAGCTAGGATACAACTTTTTATGCTTTTCAATAGGATTATCTCCTTGTTTCCAGTTATCCAGCATCAGTCCGCAACAGAAGCATTTGACCTTGTCATTCACACCAGTATAATAAAAACCAGCACGAGCAAGACTCCTTTCTGAGACAGGAACACCGGCGGGGAAGGCCGAATAGGTAGACATTCGGTACAGCTCACATGAAAAGTCATATTTCAATTCAAATACGTTGGCACTTTTCATCAAATTTGATAAGAATACGCTATTTTCTACTATGTTCATAATGAAATGGATGGGGAGGAAAAGGGACTAGCCTTTCTCTGGGGAGGTAGTTTTGTGCATGGGTTTCGATTTTTATTAATTTTAGTACTAGACTGAACACTTAGAACAGGACATCTTTCATTCTTTTTTCTTCTATGCATTTAGGGTTAGAGCATGGCAAGATTCTAAATCCTATATTGATACAGTTTAAGGGCCAATTATGTATCTGCACCTTTGTATACTCTTGCATACAATGTAAACATGATGCTACACAGTACCTTGTGATGAAAATTAAAACCCTTCATAAAAGTGTAGAGTGCTTTAGGTCATCAAGATGCCATTTAGTGTCAGATATCTCCACAGGTAGGTCACCCTCTCCACTAGTATGCTTCAGTGACATCCAGTCAGCCTGAAGATAAAATGTCTCACATAGCTAGTTTGTTTTGGCAGAAAGCTATGCTGTGTAAGTGTTCTATACACACAAAAATATTCAAACTATGTTTGTTTTTAAATTGTGAAATTTTGTAGCCAGAAAAAAAAAAAGCATAAGACTACCTCGAAAGAGGAAAAGAATGGACTATCATATTTCACTGATTCTAAGATGTATGTTTTAACATCTGTGCTATGGAGAGGTATCTTACAATTAATGAATGGCATGTCACATTTTAATTAACAGCATTTTTATTTCTTAGAGGTACATAAAATAATGGTGTGCTTTACAAATGATGACATCTTAGATTCAATGAAATACAGTCTATCCAAAATCTTGCTCAAATTAATTTTTCTTCCTACAACCATTTTATTAGGGAGAACAAAACAATTCAAAATTTTCTTCCAAATAAAGAGCTTAAGTAATAATAGAATTGGTTCCTACATCTCAAGACCTGGTTTCAAGATTTATTAAATAATAATTACTTCCCATAGATAGGTACCTGATTGCTTAGTCATAGCAATGCCACTAGATCTTAGCAAATTAAACAATGCATTTCAAATAAATTATCAGAGGTGAATATATTGGCTCACTTGGTCTTTTAGACTCAGCTTCATGCTGTTGAGAACCAAAATCAAATCTCCTGATAATGGATTACTTTTAAAAACAGTCAACAGTCAGAGTGCTGAGTCTGCAAGCTAAGATAAATAATCAAAAAAAAAAAAAGATGGATAAAAAAATCTGGCTTTGGTCAGAAATTATTTCACAGATAGCATACCTTGAACCAGAATTTATCATGACCAAAAATAATAAATTAATTTTGTCACAATCCACTTCTTTTGAACAGCAGAGATCTCAAAATTCAGAATTTCTCAATTATAAGTAGCTATTAGTCAGTAGGTTCTGCGTCAATAATGTCAGTAATAACCAATAAACAAGTCAACATGTTTTTTTTTTTCTAGAAGTGTTTTGCAAGCATGCTTCCTGGGTCCCACATATGTTGGGGCTTTTTACTGCAGACTTCAATGCTTTATTTCCAGGTGGGAGAAGAAACATATCTAAACACTAGTGATAATTGCCCTCAGAGGTGAATTATTATGTCTAACTTCAGTATTCCTTTCATTCTTGGTGTTACTACTGTCTCTGTGTGAATTTTCTTTTGGAATAAGTTTGTTCATTTACCAAAATGTAACCATCCAGTCATCATTCTCATTCTAATTATTCTCAGAAATAACAGCCCATTTGAACAAACTAAAGTTTTGACTTTCAAAATATCAACAGTCTTATAAATGGTTAATTTCTTTACCAATCATCACGTTTATCTTTCATACTTGCTCTAAATTTGTTTCACCTATCAAAAAGTTTTATTCTTGACATTTCTTTGTCATCGCAGAAATCTTTTAACATGCCAAAGGTTTTATATGCATGTTTCTCTAATTTAGCAGAGGGTTGAATATTAACTCTTTGTTCTAGATAACTGTCACTCATTTTAAAATCTTTACCAAACACAGGTACTTTTTTCTATTCTACACAGCAGCCAGTGGGAGACTGCCTGACCAACTTTGAGAAAAGTAGTTCAACAATATGTCCCAGCTACAATCATTTCTTTATATCCACAAATCAAATTCAGAATCAAACTTATTATTACTTTATAGTTATACCTCTTATAACCAAATCATATTTTTAAAATTAACATTCTTCTGATACCAAAAACTCCTGTTAACTACTTTGTTTATTCATGCACAAAACTACCTCCCGGAGATTAGACTAAGTCCCTTTAAAGAGTTTTAGGCCTCCATTTTGAGATGTTTGATTTATATAAAAAACTGGAATAAACCTAGAAGTAGAACAGTTCGTCTCTTTTGTAAAACCTGTTAAAAAAAAAAAAAGACAATTTTAAAAGTCAAATAATTCATAGATGTAACACCATGATCTCTTTTTAAACATTTTTTCCAAAGCAGAGCACTAGTATTTACTGAATGTCTGTGACATACAAGGTGCTGTATTAGGTACTGCAGAGGCCAAGAAATCCCAGATGAAAACCAGAAGGCTCAAACTGGTGGCCAACAGAGGTATTATGTTTGGCTTGCACAGAATTGGACTCCAGCATTTCACTAATTCTTTTAACGTTTTATTTTGCAATTAATTTATACATAGAGAAAACATAAAAATAAGAGTTCCCACATATCCTGCATTTACATATCCACGTATAACCATAGAAACCAGGAAAGTAACACTGATACAATGCTGTTAATCTATATGCCTTATTTGAATTTCACCAGTTTTCCAAGTAAGATTTTTCTTAGAAAAATACCACAGTACGTTTAAATGTTTTAGTTAATAGTTAATAACCAACATTTTTTAAAAGTAAGAGATTTCTGGGCTTCCCTGGTGGCTCAGTGGTTAAGAATCCGCCTGTCAATGCAGGGGACATGGGTTTGAGCCCTGGTCCAGGAAGGTCCCACATGCCGTGGAGCAACTAAGCCTGTGTGCCACAACTACTGAGCCTGTGCTCTAGAGCTCGCGAGCCACAACTACTGAGCCCATGTGCCACAACTACTGAAGCCCGCACGCCTAGAGCCCGTGATCCGCAACAAGAGAAGTCACTGTAAGGAGAAGCCCGCGCACTGCAACAAAGAGTAGCTCCCGCTCGCTGGAACTAGAGAAAGCCCCCGCGCAGCAACGAAGACCCAATGTGGCCAAAAATAAATTAAAAAATTTTAAAGGGATTTCTGTAAAAAAGAAGTAATAAATAAAATAAAAGTAAGATTTCTGGACTTCCCTGGTGGTCCAGTGGTTAAGACTCCATGCTTCCACTGCAGGGGGCGCGGTTCAATCCCTGGACAGTGAACTAAGATCCCACATGCCACACATGGAGGGGCCAAAAAAAAAAAAAAGTAAGAGATTTCCCAGGATATTCTAGATCCCAACCTTATCCTGAAAAATCAGAAGACCTGGCTACACCGGGCATTTATTCCTGCATGGCAACAATCAGCTAGTGCCGAGCAGCGGCTGCACCCTTTAGGGAAGGCACATGCTCTCCCCTTTGGCACTCTGATACGGAGACTGTCAGTTGCTTTTTGTCACTGAGCTGGCACTGTTGTTTTTCTCACAGTAGAATTATGAAGAAAGTGGAATTGTTCTAATACCTGTGTCTATCAAAAGTAACAAAAATGAAAGGTAGACAAAGAGGGACATTTTTTGAGAAAAATGAGAGTAACATATTTCTTTGTGGAAAGGAAGACTATTCCTACATGTTAAATATGTAAGCAAAGTGTGCTTTTGTTTAAAAAAGTCACCCCTAGTTTTGTTCATTTATATCACCTGCCTGGCCCCTCTGCAGTTTTCAAACCCCTTACACAGATCTTGCCCTAAAGAAGCTTTGACGTGGAAACAAGGCATATCTGTGGACATTTAGGCAACAGTTATACAATAAGTATACAAAAATATGCCAAGATGCCAACCCTGGATCCATTCAACCTCTGTCCTATCCATTTCCAACACCTAGAATTCTAAATGCTGCTGGGGAAGATCTACAACCTTGTAGACAGAAACCAGCATGACGTCAGGCTTCACCTTGGCTGGCCCTTCACTATCTCTCATCAATTCTTCTTAAGCCTAGCCCACTGGCCTATGCAACTCTTCTAAACCTTCAATACCTTCCTCAAATTTCTCCTCCACAACTCCCCATCTCACTTTCAGTAGATTGTTTTGACTTCAATTTCTCAAAGAAAAGAGACATAATTGAGTAGTAATCCTTTCACATTCTCAAATCCATGCCCTTTTTGCTCACAACCCACTTACTGCCTCACTTAAAAGAATCCCATCCTCCCCCACTGGCCTCAGAAACCTTGCTCTTAACCCCATCCTCCTCATTTCTTCTACTCTCTCTACTGGGTCTTTTCCTTCAATATAACAAGCATGCTTAATTCTGTCTCAGCTTTCAAATGAAAACAAAACCAAAAAACCCTCTTTCAACCCTGCTTTTCACTCTAGCAACTACCCTGTATCTCACCTTCGCTTCACAGCCAAATGAAATGAACTGTCTATGGTGAAGGTCTCCCAATACAACTGGCTTTAGCCAGCACCACTTAAAACCACTCTCTTTTTCTTTTGTTTATTTGAAGTATAGTTGATTTACAATGTTGTGTTAGCATCAGGTGTACAGCACAATGATTCAATTATATATATATATTCTCTTTTAGATTCTTTTCCCTTATTGGCTATTAAAAAATGTTGAGTATAGTTCCCTGTGCTATACAGTAGGTTCTTGTTGGTTATCTATATATATATATATATATATTCTTTTTCAGATTCTTTTCCCTTATAGGTTATTTCAAAATAGTGAGTATAGTTCCTATGCTGCACAGTAGGTCCTTGTTGGTTATCTATTTTATATATAGTAGTGTGTATATGTCAATCCCATCCTCCTAATTTATCCATCCCCTGCCTTTCCCTTTGGTAACCACGTTTGTTTTCTGTCTGTGGAAAACCACTCTCAGTATGAGTAACACCAATCTTTTCTTTCCCAAAACCAGTGGAATTTTTCACACCTGACACTGGGGTCCACTTCCTCTATGAAACGTTCTAGTTCCTTGGCTTCTGAAACCACTCTCTTGGGATTCCTCTTTCCTTTCTTGTGGCTCCTTCTCAGATTGGCTCAAGTCCCCAACCTCATCTCTTCCTACTCCATCATTTCCAGTGGGCAACCTCCCTGATGCCAGCGATGTTGGGTGTGTCTATCCTCTTGGGCACTTAGCACATCCATGTTTCAGACACTGGAGTTTAAGTGTGCCTTTTCTCTCTGCCTCCCCCTAGTCTGTGAGCTCCTTCACAGCATAACTGTTTCAGCTCTGTACCAGCCCTCCCATTCCCACCATCCACTCAGCCTGGCATATAATGTAGACACTTAAGACTTTTTGCTGAGAAGTGAATTTCGCTAACTTGACTGAGCCCCCCAGGACCGCAGCACCCTCATTTGCATGGTATTAAGGATATCAATTTTACATTAATGACTACAAAGTCTGCTCAGTGATGGTTTAATACCAGGCTTTGGAGTCAGACATCTTGAGTTTCCAATATCATTCAGTCTCTGCATACCAGGGGTGTGATCCTGGGCAAGTGCTTCTTAGGCCTGTGAGAATTAAACCTGAAAACACATGTAAAGTCTTCTAAGGGAGTCGTTGAATACAGTGGATATTAGAAACACCTAATGTTAGCAACAAATAATGGCAAACAAAGTTAATATTACTGTTAGTTTAGGATCGGGTAAATACCTCCGACACTTTACTAACTAGATTAAGAGCACTACAGGGTTTCCATGCTAATCACCAGGAAAACCACCAAAAATCTGCTTTTTCTGCCACCACTTGGGAACACTCCTCCGTCTGTCCATTAAAAAAAGATTTTACTGATTCCTTTCTATGCCCAAGCTCTGCTTTAGGCTCTGTGCTGAAGCTCATCTGACACCGTCTAAGGCCCGGTGATATCTCTTGGCAATCGAGTTAAACAAACTGTCAAAGCTTCCCCATTCCACTGACTCACTGCAAAAGGAAAACAGGAACTGCACACCCGGCAGGAAGGCTGACGGAAAGTGAGTGTCGGCGAGGCAGCGCCGGACCCGGAGGCCCCACGGGCTGGAGGGCAAGTCTGGGCGGCGGCGAAGACCGGCCGGACCAGCACGGCCGCGCCGGGAAGGGCCGCCCGGGCTCCCACTCTCTTGCCGTCCCTGGTCGGCTCGAGAGCCGGCCTGGAGCCGACCTCTGGGCCCTGCAGCAGGTCTGACTACCGTGCGCCCCTAGACGAGCGTCAGACGTGGCCCCCGCCCGCGCGGGACGCAGTGCGGAGACGTTGGGGGTCGCGCGCACGGACACGCGCACAGACACAAACGGTCGCGCGCACGCGCACGCTCGCTCACTCACCTCAGCTCTACCGGCCGGCCTGCCGACCCCGGTAGGTGCGCGGCAGTCGGGTTGTGCCGGCCGAGGCTTGGCGGGTGACAGCCGTCGGCCCGCTGTTCGGTGCGGGCTGGAGTCTCACGCTGCCTTTTAAACATTTCCCCCCAAAAATCTCCATTTGTCCTGCACTCGTCCCAGCGGTTTGCTTGTTCGCTGGTGCTTTCCTCTTAAGATTTAGGGGAACTCCAGCGGTAATAACCACACACACTTCCCCTTAATCAGTGGCCTGGCAGACCCACTCGGGGATTTCCATGACCCGAAAAGCGTGACTGTTTCTTAACCGGGGCGTATCGGCGTGGCATTTACTGAAATACCTTTGCTTCTTTGTTCGTGGGTCAGAGGAAATCTTGATAATCTGTGAGGGGGAAGATGAGCATTGGTCAGCCTGACTGGAAAAGGTCCATCTCCCACATAATAAAAAAAAAAACCGCGAAACTTTGTGAACTCTTTATGATAATTTTTACTTTTTGTTCTAATTATGTTATAATTGTAAAGCATGAATGGAAATGTAGGGGTTTGTAAAAAAAAAAAATCAAGATTCTCCTTTTCAGTTTATTTTTAGTGTTTTAAAAGATTGAGATTACCATCTTAGTTTGCTATATTGAAATCTTTTTTTTTTTTTTTTTTTTTTTTTGGGG
>NW_020174793.1:305303-329627 GCF_003031525.2 Neophocaena asiaeorientalis asiaeorientalis
TTGGGTGTTTTTATAACTAGGGTGGAGTTGGCTATAAAACAAATTCCGCCTTTTAGCCTTTTGTCTCACAGGGGAGATGTCTAAATTACCATGACAGTCTCATAGAAACCTGAAGTCAGAGTCTAACTGCACTGCCATATTTTCCTCAACATTTCCTGCCTAAGCAGTAAATTTAAGCATAATTATCTAAAGACAGTGCATGCCAGGGTAACAGATGGCTTGGGAGAGCTCACCTGATTTTCCTGCCTTCCAGTAAATCAAAGATATCAAGCACTAAAGGCAGAACCCATAATATTACTCAGTACTTCAACATCCTATGGAAACAAGAATGCACTACAGTCAGGATGAGCTGGGGTATCTTCTGGATTAGGTGGATTTGGCTGCCCATAGAAGTTAGAGATCCAATTGGAAATATATCAAAAATATTAAGTTTACTTATGTGGAGATTTCAATTCATTTTTGAGCCTGCTTAGTTCAAAACTTTATAAGCCATTTTCAACTCACCCTTGAGATGGTGGAAGAAATTTTGTGATCCTTATATACTTATGATCATGTGCCTACCAAAATAATTTTGAAAAACTATATTCCTCTGCATATTTTTAACTTAAGATTAAAACAAAAAAGTTGCTGTAGTTGCTAAGGAACTATAAAATGTAGACATAGATGTTTTAGAATAAAATTGATCAGCAGTCTTTTAAATGTATTCAATGGACTACAAATACCATAGCCATTTGATACCCCCCCATCATTATATATCAGCTCATCTTTAATCATCAGAAATATTATATCAATGCTTTTTGTCCTTGAAAATTCTACTTCTCCCACAGAATTTTAATATATGTTTATAATGGACATCTTTATGATCCCTCTGGTACATATTTCTAAAACATATGTATAAATAGAAACTTAACTTTTTTCCTGTGATCATATGGCTGTAACTTAAAGAAAAATTTCTCCTTGATTGCATTATCATATATTACTTTCAGTACGTATATTGAAAGTCAGTTGATCAAAACATCTAAATATAAATGTTAATAATTACTCAAGATAAAAAGTAAAATTCTTTTACAAATGCAATCTCAGTGGGGCAGCTTAAATTTGAACAATTTGTTCAAGTGTGTGTTCATGAATATTACTTATTACTAGAATATTATAGGGTTCAGCATAGATTCTCTTCCTTTTTTTTAGTTTCTAAAGATTGTAAGTGTTGAAAAATCTTTTTCACATAAATAAGTAGAGAGGCCCAGAAGAAATGTTATTATATCGATTTTTTTCACAACTTTTTAAACATCTGTTTTATAGCCCAAAAATTCTTTAGTGATCTTTAATCCTAAAATGTAATTAGTTATCATTAGACAACTCAATTTTGTTGAAATCAGTGACTTAGAAACCACAGGAATTTTACCCAGATAGGGTAGCCAGAGTTAGCAATTAAAATACAGGATACCTAGTTAAATTTAAATTTGAGATAAACAACAAATAATTTTTTAGTATAAGTATGTTCCATGCAATATATTATTCATTGAATACATTAATCATTGATTAGCTAGAATTCAAATTTAACTAGGTGACTTTTTTTTTTTGTGTGTGTGGTACGCAGGCCTCTCACTGTTGTGGCGTCTCCCGTTGCGGAGCACAGGCTCCAGACGCGCAGGCTCAGTGGCCATGGCTCACGGGCCTAGCTGCTCCACGGCATGTGGGATCTTCCCGGACCGGGACACGAACCTGTGTCCCCTGCATCGGCAGGTGGTCTCTCATCCACTGTGCCACCAGGGAAGCCCACGGGTGACCTATATTTTATCTGATAACTCTATACCCAGATATTAGAGTCATTCATTTTCTTAACATTAACACCAGTTATTTCTAATTGTCCAGGAATATTTTATACCCATGGCCAATACTATACCATTTGAAAACCCAAGATGGGTGAGAGGTGGGCCTGTCTTTTTTAAGAAGAAAGAACTATTGTGAAAAGGTTGGTGAGAAGACAAAACAAGCCTGGAAGCTGTGACAGCTCTTGTTTTCACTCAGATCAGTTTTAAGAAAAACTACATTGTAGAAACTGAGGATCAGGTTGTTAATTCCCTTAAAACTATTTGAGTTCCCACTTACCCAATGCTAAATTTCTGTAAATACTTGGTAAGTTTATCCCAATTTAAAGACCATGGCCTAAGAAACCTGAACTAACTAGGATTCCCACATTCTTCAAACTAGTAATAAAAGTTGGGATCAGACCTGTCAGGGCCTAAAATGGATCAATATGTCTCCTTTGCAAAATTTTGCACAACTTTAATTATTGATTCTTTTTTTTTTTTTTCCGCTGAGTTGGGTTTTCATTGCTGCTCCCTGGCTTTCTCCAGTTGCCATGAGTGAGGGCTACTCTTCGTTGCAGTGCATGGGCTTCTCATTGTGGAGACTTCTTGTTGCAGAGCACGTGCTCTAGGCACGCAGGCTTCAGTAGTTGCGGCGCTTGGCTTAGTTGCTCCACAGCATGTGGGATTTTTCCGGATGAGGGATTGAACCCGTGTCCCCTGCATCGGCAGGTGGATTCTAACCACTGTGCCACCAGGAAGTCCTGGATATTTTAAAAGTAATTGTTTTCCTGTAGTAATTCTGAGTTGCTTGTGATCAAGGATTCTATGTATTTCATTAACCACATTATTCTAGCACTAGTGGGGAACCTGCAAACAGAAGGTGCCCAATAAATCTTTGTTGACCGACTGACAAAAATGCAGTCAGTCTAGCTGCTTGGGCCTTCTCTAGCCTAAACCTGCACCCAAATTTTTAATATCTTACATTTTCCCTGTAACCCTTTGACTCTCCCAAATATTTTATGTAAAAACTCCCCTTTTCCTCCTAACATCCAACTTTCCTAAATATATTTTCTCTCCAAATACTCTTTAGAGACAGAAATAAGCAAGAAAATATTTGAGGAAAGTGACAATGTAGACAGACATATGGCTATTACTATCTCTTGTTTGCCAGTTTTCTTCTATTTGCAATGTGCAAGCAAGGTATAAGAAGTGTATGAAAGAGTTTCCATCCCATTCCTGGTTTGGAACTTTGATAATTCTTAACAGTGGTGTGTTCTCAATATCCTATTGTTAAATAATCAGCTTTAAAGTATTTTTTCCTTGAGGGTAATCATGATAAAAAACATTCTTTCTCTGGAAGGAATTCCGCATAATACTATTGTAACAACTTCAGTTCCAGCCTACTGCTATTGTAAATTTTTACATTTTTAATTAAAGAAATACATAAAGCTTCTAACCAGGAACCTAGAACTGAAAGTAAAAGTGAAATCTAACAAAAGGAACATGCCATTCTAATTCCAAAGTAAATATGAGAGTCATTGTAAATTCTGGGAATTTCTTAGACTGTTGACAACTTCATTTCTTGCAAATAAAATACAATTAGATCATCCTTGAAAAAGTCCTAATGAAGAAATTTACAAAGAAATATCATTTAATATAGACAGGCCTGTTCTCAATGTGATGAAGTTTGCCCCTTTTTAAATGGTGGCTTACTTACTTATTTTTAGTTTCATCCACATTGTAGCATGTACCAGTAATTTGTTCTTTTTATTGCCAAATACTATTCCACTGGCTGAATATACTATAGTTTGTTTATCCATTGTCCTGCTGATAAACATTTGGGTTATTTCCTGGTTTGATTCCTTATGAAGAGTGAAGTTATGTCAATCTGTGGATTCATTTCTGTTGCATAAATATCTAGACGTGTAATTGCCATTGGGTAGGCGTATATTTATTTTTATTAGGAACTGCCAAAAACTTTTACAAAGTGTTTGCACCATTTTACACTCCTACCAGCAATATATAAGAATTCTAGTTGCTGAACATCCTTTCTAAGACTTACTATTGCCAACCTTTGGAATTTGACCTCTTCTTTTGTGTATGTAGCGGTATCTCACTATACTTTTAATTTTCATTTCCCTGGTGATTAATGATTTTGAATATATTTTCATATGTTTTTGATGATTTAGACATCATCATTTGTGAAATGCCTGTTCAAATCTTCTGTACATTTTACAATTGAATCAATTGACTTTATTATTGATTTAAAGGAATTCTTTATATATTCTGAATATGAGTCCTTTGATATGTGCATTGTGCATATTTTCTCCAAGCTGGTGGCTTGCCTTTTGCCATTTTTTACCACTTTCTTTTAATGAGTAGACTATTTTAAGTCTGATGAAATCTAATTTAACATTTTTTCTTTTATGTATAGTGCATTTTATATCCCATTTAAGAAATCTTTACCTACCCCAAGATCATAAAGATTTTCTTCTGTGTTTTCTTTTACAAGCTTTGTGATACTAGCTTTTACACTTGGGAGTATGATTTATCTCGAGTTAGTTTTTGCATGTGGTGTGAGTTGAGGGCAAGTTTCTTTTTTTTCCTCTAAATATTGTCCCAACACAATTTAGTGAAAAGACCCCCTTCCTCATTGAATTGCTTTAATGTCTTTATCAAAAATCAATTGAGGGCTTTCCTGGTGGCGCAGTGGTTGAGAGTCCGCCAGCCGATGCAGGGGACACGGGTTCGTGCCCCGGTCTGGGAAGATCCCACATGCTGCGGAGTGGCTGGGCCCGTGAGCCATGGCCGCTGAGCCTGCGTGTCCAGAGCCTGTGCTCCACAACGGGAGAGGCCACAACAGTGAGAGGCCCGCGTACCACAAAAAAAAAAAAAAAAAAAATCAATTGAACTTACATGTGGAGGTTTCTTTCTGGACTCTCTATTCTGGTCTATTAATCCATCTGTCCTTATGCTAATAACATACTGTATTGATTACTGTATCTTTATAGTAAGCATTGATATCAGATAGAATAAGTCCTCTAACTTTGTTTTTCAAAATTGTCTTGGCTATTCTAAGCCCTTTAAATTTTCATATAATTTTTAGAATTATTTTGTGAATATCTCTTTTAAAGTTCCTGGGAATTTGATCAGCATTATATTTAATCTATAGATCAGTTTGAGAATTAGTGACATTTTAATGTTATTGAGTCTTCTAATCCATGAGCACGGTATATCCCTCCATCTGGTCTTCTTTAATTTTTTGTTTTGTTTTCAGTACAAAGATCCTTCTATTCTTTGGTTGTTTATTCCTAACTGTTTCATATTTTTGATGTTATTTTAAATACTATTTTTTAAATTTAGATTTTTAATTGTTAATAATATTTTAAAATTCCATGTTCAGTTATTTGTTGTCAGTATGTAGAAATAAAATTGATTTTAGTATCAGGATCTACCTTGCTAAATTCACATATTGTAGTCATTTCTTAGATTCTTCTATATTTTCTTCAGTAAATTATAATGACATCTATAGAAACAATCATATTTCTTCCTTTCCTATTTTTATTCCTTTTTTTTCTTGCTTTATTGTACAAGTTGAGACCTCTAGTACAATGGAGAATAGGCTTGATTAAAGTCAACCTCCTTGCCTTATTCCTGATCTAAGGGAAAAAGTGACGTTAACCATAGATTTCTCATAGATAAGTATTTTTCTATTCTTAGTTTACTAAGAGTCTTTTAAAATCATAAATGGAAGCTCTATCTATAGATATGACCATATATTTTTGTCCTTTATTCCATTAATATGGAGAAATACATTAATTTATAAGTATTACACTTCTGAGATAAACTCCACTTGATCATGGTGTAATATCCTTATTATATATTCCTGGATTTAATTTCCTAGTATTTTGTTTAGGATTTTTGAGTTGAGGCTAGAAAAGAAGAGCAATAAGGGGGAAAAAATGGAAATAAGATAATTGAGGTACCAAGAGAACGTAGGCTATAACTACAACAAAATATTTAAATTTGGTAGAGAAGATAAGAACTAATTAAAAGTCAACAATTTATTTTAATTACTATCACTGTGTAGGTGAATGAAGAGAAACACATGATAATATATACTTATTACATTTGATCCCATGAAGTAAATATTACTTACTAGCAGAGTTTTAGAGCCATAGCAGCTGTGGTAGTGGGCCCAGACTCACGTCAGCCAAGCTCTGGAGTAGGTCACAGGTAAAAAAGCACTTCACAGCTCCCACAGCATTTGGGGTTTGGTGCATGGAGAGATAAAGCAGGCCAATTCATGATCAAAGGCTGAAAACCACTAGGTGTCTGCCCTAGGACCTGACCAATTATTACAGGAGCCAAACCAGCTGAATGCATGATCCCTCTGAGGGTGAAAATGTTGGGATGGGCAGTTCCCTACGGTAGCTAGGAAATAGCACTCTCAGACCTGGGGGAGCTTGTTAGCACAAAGGAACCAGCCTAAGAAGACCAGAAGAGGTTGCAGGAGAGAGATAATATCCAAAGAGAGATAATATAGGAGGACTCTGGTGTTGCCTTGTTTCCGCATTCTCAAAGCTTTCCAGCCTTCCGTGGCTGACTCCATACATATGTAAGTTTGAGTACATTCCTAAGTCCCAGAAGCTTTAAAAACTGAAGTGATCAAGATCCCTACCTCCCTCATTCTACCATTTTCCCCGTGGAAAAAGTATAGGAAGGGAACATAAGGAAGTACCAGGATACTTAGGGTCAAGTAGACTTTTTGTTGTCTGAAGAGAGGGTGTAGGATCATAGCTCCTTTCTCAATGGCACTGGGGCAAGCCAAGAGAGGCACATAGGACCCAAAATTTAAGGAGGCACTCCTCTCAGGTTTGAGTACCCTAGTCCTGGCCCTGGGCAAGTGCAAAATGTGCATTTAATAGGCCTTTCTGAATTGGGAGCAATGGAAACAAGACAGTTCTTGTTGAATTGGTCTTGAAACCTCTGAATTAAATGGGCACAACATTTTCTCCAGTCAAAAAGCTCTTATCTGTCTAGGAAATTGGAGGCAGTGCTTGGCTTGGCAAGTCAGAGGCTTCTTCGTAGACAGTATTGAGGTGTTTGAAGGCAGCAGAAGCAGAGTTTGCAGGAGGCCCTGTAGCGGCAGTAGTGCAAAACTGGCGCCAGATGATCTGGCTTTGAGCCCCACTTTCCCCTTCCCAGCTATGTGACTGCAGCAGACACTGCTGGTACTCAACCCAGATTCCCCTTATGTCCCTCTGCACCTAAACCCCAGATGGTTCAGAGCTGCTAACAGCTTACACCTGCGACCCAGTTTAGACAATTACCCTTGGTTGACGTGACTCTGAGACCACTACCACAGCTGCCACCATTACCATCCCCTGCCCTTCGCCTGTGGGTCAGGCTTAGACTCAGCTCATTCCCCCTGCCCGCATTTGCTACAGGCTTTCTTGAAGAGTGGTAAGTACACTCTCAGGAAATTATGTTCCTGAATCCCTGTGCTAGCTTCTGCTTCCAGAAAGCCTAACACAGTAGTGTCTAGAGCAAATTACCCATTACAACTCAGCTGTACACACTTTTTAAGAGTGTTGTGAAGATTGAATGATTTGATACTTATGGGTACTTCAAAAAGTTTCTGATACATAGAGTCGGTAAGTTTAGCTCTTATGAGAGGTTGATGCCGTCTGATATAAAGATATGACAGTTCTTTACATTTTCAGAATGGGTAATTAGTACAGTTGTTTGGGGAATGATGCTTCTCAGGCTAAGATAGTATCTTACATCATTAGTCACAGGGATGTGTTAGGTTGTATCAGTGTTTCACAGTTATCTAACATTTCAACTGAGGGAAAAAAAAAACAACCCTCAAAATGTAATCCATACTAAGAAGAAGAAATACACAATACTTTTATGCCCCACCCCATGATCTCTGTCAGTAGAGAAGTGATGAATAAATTATATGTCAAAACCATGAAACATTACATATCTATTTTAAAAATAATAAATTGCAAAGCAGGAGCAAACTCAATTTCTCTCTGGAGGAATTCATCCTCATACTAGGTCTCACAAAACCATTGATGGAGCCCCAACGAATATTAGCTTACACATAAAAGTCACAAGACATACTAGAATCACCAAATATAAAAGAAGTACATCTAATATGTTTAAAGAAATAAAAGATGGAATTGAAAACATGGGTAAAGAGCAAGAGATTATAAAAAAACAAACAGAAAGATCTGTAAAAGAACAAAATAGAACTTCTAGAAGATGAAAAGTAATCATTGAAATTAAAAGCTTAATGAAATACTCAAACTTCTAATGAAGAAATAATTAGTGAACTGGATAAGCAGCCTGTAGAAACTACTAGATTGTAGCATAGAGAGATGAAGAAGTGGAAAAATGAAAATATTGTTAAACATGGAGGACAGGTCCTGTGTTTGTCTAATTCAAGGTCCAGAAAGAGATAATAAAGAAACAGGAAAATCCAATAGAGAGGTAGTGGCTGAGACTTTTCCAGAAATGTTGAAAGACACCTAGCCTCAGATTCAGTAATTTAAGGTGCCCATAACCAAATGGGAATCACCAGTGATTATTCAATCACAGATTATCCCTTAGACATATTTGAAAAGTCATTTACAACTACCAATAAAAACTTTGATTTCTCTAGAAGTATATTATGACAATGAGAATAAATGTTAGATGGGGAGCTATTGTGATGATAAAGTGAGTTTATGAAGAACATTTTGACATATTTTACTAGACTGTATTTGCATATCAGGTACTATAGAAAAAAACCTTATAATAAATAAAAGACTACTCCTCTGGATGTTTGGCAAATATGTTGATAAAATGACTTTTAAGTGTTTAGAAGGTAATATTCATTTATGATTAATTAAGATCAGAAATTACAAGATAAACCAAATTCTTATTATTCATTTCATATAACTTGCTTTTGTTTTAGTCTGCAGATCAAATTAGGAAAATACAATTTAATCTAATATATGGCAAAAGGCATTTTTAAAGAAAAAAAAATCTGACTCCTGCAATGGGCTTCTCCAAAATGGTCTATAGAATTTTATTCAATAATTGAATAGAACTACCTGACTTTATGTTATTCTATTTTTATACTTGAAAAAACATGAATTTGGAAAGGAAAAAGTAGATAAATTTGCTTTTTGGGTAGATTGAGAAACATTTTCTCATAAAATGAAAAGCATTAAATTAAAGTACACTATGTTGACTCAGAAACTGAGAATACTTGAGGTGTCAGGTTTTATCAGTAAAGGAGTTTTGAAAATAGCCCTCCTCTGATATGATTAGGAGCGCTTCAACGTTGGGCAATTATTCATGCTGTTCTGATAGGTGCAAAAATGCTGAATGGGGCTGAGGTCAATCATCGCAGTAAGTCGGTATTTCCTACAATGACACAGTAAAAATTGCAACATTCCAAGTAGTAAATCAAAAATTTTAAGACATATTAGTTATGAGGATTCTAACTATTCAGACAGCAAACTCATGCTTATATTTATTTATTTATTTTTCTTTTTAACATCTTTATTGGAGTATAACTGCTTTACAATGGTGTGTTAGTTGCTGCAGTATAACAAAGTGAATCAGCTATATGTATACATATATCCCCAAATCCCCTCCCTCTTGCATCTCCCTCCCACCCTCCCTATCCCACCCCTCTAGGTGGTCACAAAGCACCAAGCTGATCTCCCTGTGCTATGCAGCTGCTTCTCACTAGCTATCTATTTTACATTTGATGGTGTATATATGTCAATGCCGCTCTCTCACTTCGTCCCAGCTTACCCTTGCCCCAAACCTGTGTCCTCAAGTCCATTCTCTACGTCTGCATCTTTATTCCTATCCTGCCCCTAGGTTCAACAGAACCATTTTTTTTAAGACTCCATATATATGTGTAAACATACGGTATTTGCTTTTCTCTTTTTGACTTACTTCAGTCTGTATGACAGATTCTAGGTCCATCCACCTCACTACAAATAACTCAGTTTCGTTTCTTTTAATGGAGATAAGGAGACCATAGGTGCGTGGGTTTATCTCTGGCTTTCTATCCTGTTCCATTGACCTATATTTCTGTTTTTGTGCCAGTATCATACTGTCTTGATTACTGTAGCTTTGTAGTAGAGTCTGAAGTCCGGGAACTGATTCTTACAATCCAAGAACGTGGTATATCTCTCCATCTGTTTGTATTGTCTTTAATGTCTTTCATCAGTGTCTTATAGTTTTCTGCCTACAGGTCTTTTGTCTCCTTAGGTATGATTATTCCTAGATATTTTATTCCTTTTGGTGCAATGGTGAATGGAATTGTTTCCTTAATTTCTCATTCAGATTTTTTGAGATTTCTGTGCATTAATTTTGTATCCTGCAACTTTACCAAATTCATTGATTACCTCTAGTAGTTTTCTGGTGGTATCTTTAGGATTCTCTATATATAGTATCATGTCATCTGCAAACATTGACAGTTTTACTTCTTCTTTTCTGATTTGTACTCCTTTTATTTCTTTTGCTTCTCTGATTGCCGTGGCTAAAACTTCCAAAACTACTTTGAATAATAGTGGTGAGAGTGGGCAACCTTGTCTTGTTCCTGATCTTAGAGGAAATGCTTTCAGTTTTTCACCATTGAGAATGATCCTGGCTGTGGGTTTGTCATGTATGGCTTTATTATGTTGAGGTAGGTTCCCTGTATGCCTACTTTTTGGAGAGTTTTTATCATAAATGGGTGTTGAATTTTGTCAAAATCTTTTTCTGCACTATTGAGAAGATCATATGGTTTTTATCCTTCAGTTTGTTAGTATGGTGTATCACATTGATTCATTTGCATATACTGAAGAATCCTTGCATTCCTGGGGTAACCCCAACTTGATCATGGTGTACCATTCTTTTAATGTGCTGCTGAATTCTGTTTGCTAGTAATTTGTTGAGGATTTTTGCATCTATATTCATCAGTGATATTGGCCTGTAGTTTCCCTTTTTTGTGACATCTTTGTCTGGTTTTGGTATCAGGGTCATGGTGGCCTTGTAGAATGAGTTTGGGAGTGTTCCTCCCTCTCTTATATTTTAGAAAGTTTGAGAAGAGTAGGTGTTAGCTCTTCTCTAAATGTTTGATAGAATTTGCCTGTGAAGCCATCTGGTCCTGGGCTTTTGTTTGTTGGAAGATTTTTTATCACAGTTTCAATATCAGTGCCTGTGATTGGTCTGTTTATATTTTCTATTTCTTCCTGGTTCAGTCTCGGAAGGTTGTGCTTTTGTAAGAAGTTGTCCATTTCCTACAAGTTGTCCATTGTACTGGCATATAGTTACTTGTAGTAATCTCTCATGATCCTTTGTATTTCTGCAGTGTCAGTTGTTACTTCTCCTTTTTCATTTCTAATTCTGTTGATTTGAGTCTTCTCCCATTTTTTCTTGATGAGTCTGGCTAATGGTTTATCAATTTTGTTTATCTTCTCAAAGTACCAGTTTTTAGTTTTATTCTTTGCTATCGTTTCCTTCATTTCTTTTTCACTTATTACTGATCTGACCTTTATGATTTCTTTCCTTCTGCTAACTTTGGGTTTTTTTGTTGTTCTTCTTCTTCTTTCTTTAGTTGTTCTTTGTCTAGTTGTTTTAGGTGAAAAAGAAATGTTTCCTTCATTTCTTTTTCACTTATTACTGATCTGACCTTTATGATTTCTTTCCTTCTGCTAACTTTGGGTTTTTTTGTTGTTGTTCTTCTTCTTTCTCTAGTTGTTTTAGGTGTAAGGTTATGATGTTTATTTGAGATTTTTTTTGTTTCCTGAGGTAGGACTGTATTGCTATAAACTTCCCTCTTAGAACTGTTTTTGCTGCATCCCATAGGTTTTAGGTGGTCGTGTTTTCAGTGTCATTTGTTTCTAAGTATTTTTTGATTTCCTCTTTGATTTCTTCAGTGGTCTCTTAGTTATTTAGTAGCATATTGTTTAGCTTTATGTGTTTGTATTTTTTAGTTTTTTTTTGCTGTAATTTATATGTAGTCTCATAGTGTTGTGGTCAGAAAATATACTTGATATGATTTCAATTTTCTTAAATTTACCAAAGCTTGATTTGTGACCCAGATATGATCTATCCTGGAGAATGTTCCATGAGCCCTTGAGAAGAAAGTGTATTCTGTTGGTTTTGGATGGAACATCCTGTAAATATCAATTAAGTCCGTTGTGTCTAATGTGTCATTTAAACCTGTGTTTCCTTATTTATTTTCATTTTGGATGATCTGACCATTGGTAAAAGTGTGGTGTTAAAGTCCCCTACTATTATTTTGTTACTGTCAGTTTCCCCTTTTATGGCTGTTAGCCTTTGCCTTATGTATTGAGGTGCTCCTATGTTGGGTGCATAAATATTTACAATTGATATATCTTCTTGGATTGATCCCTTGATCACTGTGTAGTGTCCTCCTTCATCTCTTTATTTTCAGTCTTTATTAAAGTCTATTTTGTCTGATATGAGAATTCCATTTGCATGAAATATCTTTCTCCATCCCTTCACTTTCAGTCTGTATGTGTCCCTAGGTCTGAAGTGGATCTCTTGTAGACAGCATATATATGGGTCTTGTTTTTGTACCCATTCAGCCAATCTGTGTCTTTTGGTTGGAGCATTTAAACCATTTACATTTAAGGTAATTATCAATATGTATGTTCGTATTACCACTTTCTTAATTGTTTTGAGTTTGTTTTTGTAGGTGTTTTCCTTCTCTTGTGTTTCCTGCCTAGAGAAGTTCCTTTGGGATTTGTTGTAAAGCTGGTTTGGTGGTGCTGAATTTTCTTAACTTTTGCTTATCTGTAAAGGTTTTAATTTCTCCATCAAATCTGAATGAGATCCTTGCTGGGTAGAGTAATCTTGGTTGTAGTTTTTCCCCTTTCATCACTTTGAATATGTCCTGCCACTTCTTTCTGGCTTGCAGAGTTTCTGCTAAAAGATCAACTGTTAATCATATGGGGATTCCCTTGTATGTTATTTGTTGATTTTCCCTTGCTGCTTTTAATATTTTTTCTGTGTATTTAATTTTTGATACTTTGAATAATAAGTGTCTTGGCATGTTTCTCCTTGGATTTATCCTGTATGAGGCTCTCTGTGCTTCCTGGACTTCATTAGCTATTTCCTTTCCCATATTAGGGAAGTTTTCAACTATAATCTCTTCAAATATTTTCTCAGTCCCTTTCTTTTTCTCTTCTTCTTCTGGGACCCCTATAATTCAAATGTTGGTGAGTTTAATGTTGTTCCAGAGGTCTCTGAGACTGTCCTTAATTCTTTTCATTCTTTTTTTCTGCTCTGTGGTAGTTATTTCCACTATTTTATCTTCCAGGTCACTTATCTGTTCTTCTGCCTCAGTTATTCTGCTATTGATACCTTCTAGAAAATTTTTAATTTCATATATTGTGTTGTTCATCGTTGTTTGTTTGCTCTTTAGTTCTTTTAGGTCCATGTTAAATGTTTCTTGTATTTTCTCCATTCTGTTTCCAAGATTTTGGATCATGTTTACTATCATTACTCTGAATTCTTTTTCAGGTAGACTGCCTAAATCCTCTTCATGTGTTTGATCTAGTGGGTTTTAAACTTGCTCCTTCATCTGCTGCATATTTCTCTGTCTTCTCATGTCATTTAACTTACTGTGTTTGGGGTCTACTTTCACAGGCTGCAGGTTCGTAGTTCCCTTTGTTTTTGGTGTCTCCCCCCAGTGGGTGAGGTTGGTGCAGTGGCTTGTGTTGGCTTCCTGGTAGAGGGACTGGTGCCTGTGCTCTGATGTGAGGGGCTGCATCTTGTCTTTCTGGGGGGCATGGCCATGTCCAATGGTGTGTTTTGGGGTGTCTGTGAAATTAGTGCGATTTTAGGTAGCCTCTCTGCTAATGGGTGGGGTTGTGTTCCTGTCTTGCTAGTTGTTTGGCATGTGGCTTCCAGCACTGGAGCTTGCCGGCTGTCAGGTGGAGCTGGGTCTTAGTGTTGAGACAGAGATCTCTGGTAGAGCTCTTGCCGATTGATATCATGTGGGGCCAGGAGGTCTCTGGCGGTCCAATATCCTGAACTCGTTCTCCCACCTTGGAGGGTCAGGCTTGACAGAAGGCTAGAGCGCCAAACCCCTGCCAGCCACACGGCTCAGAAGAAAAGGGAGAAAAAAGAAAGAAAAAAAATTATTTAAATAATAATAATAAAAAGAAGAGAGCAACCAAACCAATAAACAAATCCACCAATTATAACAAGTGCTAAAAACTAAACTAAGATAAACAGAAAAATCAGAAACGAATCAGCCACAGACAGGAAACCCCAAGTCTACATTTGCTCCCAAAGTCCACCACCTCAATTTTGGGATGATTCATTTTCTGTTCAGGTATTCCACAGATGCAGGGTTCATCAAGTTGATTGTGGGGATTTAATCCACTGCTCCTGTTGCTGCATGGAGAAATTTCCATTTCTCTTCTTTGTTCACACAGGTCCTTTTGTTCAGCTTTGGTTTTGGCCCCACCTCTGCATGTAGGTCACCCTCACGCATCTGTTCCGCGCCCAGACAGGAGGGAGTTAAAGCAGTGGCTGGTTAGGGCACTCTTGCTCACTCAGGCCAGGGGAGGAAGGGGTACGGTAGTCATAATTGGAATGCGGGTTGAGCCTGCAGTGGCAGAAGCCAGCATGACATTGCAACAGCCTGAGGCACGCCTTGTGTCCTCCCAGGGAAATCGTCCCTGGATCACAGGACCCTGGCAGTGGTGGGCCGCAAGGCTCCCAGGAAGGGAGGTGTGGATAGTGACCTGTGCTCGCACACAGGCTTCTTGGTGGCAGCAGGAGCAGCGTTAGCATTTCATGCCCCTCTCTCGGCTCCAAGCTGACAGCCGTGGCTCACGTCCGTCTCTGGAGTTTGCTTAGGTGGTGTTCCGCCTTCTGTGGGCACACAGGGAGGGAATCCCCTCTCCTTGTGCACCCCAAAATAATGGTCTCTTGCCTCTTAGGCAGTTCCAGACTTTTCCCCGGACTACCTCCCAGCTAGCTGTGGCACACTAGCCCCCTCAGGCTGTGTTCACGCAGCCAACCCCAGTCCTCTCCCTGGGATCTGAACTCTGAAGCCCAAGCCTCAGCTCCCAGCCCCCACCCACCCTGGCAGGTGAGCAGATAAGCCTCTCAAGCTGGTGGGTGCTGGTTGGCACCGACCCTCTGCGTGGGAATCTCTGCGTCTTGCTCTCCGCACCCCTGTTTCTGTGCTCTCCTCCGCGGCTCCGAAGCTATCCACCTCCGCCACCCACAGTCTCCACCTGCAGTCTCCGCCCGCGAAGGGACTTCCTAGTGTGTGGAACCCTTTCCTCCTTCAAAGCTCCCTCCCAGAGGTGCAGGTCCCATTCCTATTCTTTTGTCTCTGTTTTTCTTTTTCTTTTTCCCTACCCCGGTATGTGGGGAGTTTCTTGCCTTTTGGGAAGTCTGAGGTCTTCTGCCAGCATTCAGTAGGTGTTCTGTAGGAGTTGTTCCACATGTAGATGTATTTTTGATGTATTTGGGGGGAAGAAGGTGATCTCCATGTTTTACTCCTCTGCCATCTTGAAGGTCCCCCCCACCCCACTGCTAACTCATGCTTTTAAACTCATCCACAATGAAAATTCTTACAAATCTTCTCAAATAGAACTTCTTAACTTACCTTGCTTGTGAATTTCATCTCTATAAGACAGAGGAAGTGGTAAGATCTGGCCCTCATTGTAACCAACATGGCAGAACTGGTTGACTAAGTTAAAAATAACACTGACCCTGAGTGAAAGGAGCAAAGTTGTCTTTGCTCTTTTTTGTTACAACTGTTGTAGATTGCATTCTCTGGCAAACAGACCCTGAGTTGGAGATGGTGTGCAGGTGGGGTATGGGGCAGTGCTTTCAGAGACCACCCGCACAAAGGAATGAAAGAAGCACTGCTGAGCAGAGGTATAAAGTGAGTCATAATACGGTTGCAACAGAGGTCGCAGCAGGTCTCACAGACTCTCAAACTTGGATGGTTCTTCAAAAATGTCTCTAACTGAAGGGGCCAGACCTGGACTCCCACATTAACAAGGCATTAGATGCAGAGAGCTGCCTGGGAAACCATGGGGGAGGCAGCTTCTTTCAGATCTGTAGAATTCCTTCGGAGAGTTTCAGCTGAGCAACATCAGCACATAATACTCCCAACAGCCGGGATAATGAATGACTCAGAGCTAAGGGAGATCTGGACAGCACCACACATTCAATAAGAGAACGCTTATTGTAGTCATACATCTACCCTCAACTTTAGGAATGTACATTTCAGAAAAGTTAAAGGATCAGGGGAAAACTGAAACAACAGGAGATTTGTAGCTAGCAGAAGCATTTGTTCATTCAACAAATACTTAAAATGGGCTTACTCTTTGTTGATCTCTATGCGAGATACTGCAGAAACAATGAAGAATAATAGATAGTCCCAGCTAGTGGTGTACTGAAGCTGGCTGCTACCTGCTGGCAAGAGCCAATTATCAGTATTTCTTCCAAACTCCCAGCGATGTCCACTTGATAGCTTGAAATGGACCATGGTGGGAGTAGTTATACCATGGAAACTAGATAATGGTAAAAAACAGAGATTTTTTACCCCAGAGAACCAATTGTTAAACATGTGCCAGCTGCACCCCACTTTTGAGCTGACAATCCAACAGACATGGAAAGGTGTAAAATTGTCTACTCTGCTTCTGGTCCTTTGAAGTAGCTGCACATCCCCATGTATGTATGAAAAGGTGAGTTCTTGACACTCCTACACTGTTCATGACAAGAGCCTTAGACTCATGCTGTCCAGTGGAAATATAATGTGAGCCATATATGTAATTTAAATTTTTTTACTTTTTAAAAAGTGAAAAGCAGTGAAATTGTCACTTATTTTTATTAACTCATTATATCCAGAATATTAACATTTCAACATGTAGTCAATATAGAAATATTTTACTGTTTTTGTATTACATTTTGTACTACATTTTCATATGTATTTTACACAGAGAGCACATCTCAATTCAGATGTAAATTTACATCAAAACACTTGAGCTGATTTAAATTTTTTTTTTAATTTTAAGATCTTTAAAAATTCAAAGTTGAGAAAGTAGTATCACATACCCAAGTTGTTCCAAATATACTTAAAAATTTTCAAATAACTAAATTGAATATGAAAAGTTCTTTTCTTTTAAAATTTGCATCCACATTGACAAAACTTGTTCATCTTTTCCAAGAAGAATTGATTTGACTTTGAAGCAAAAGCACATCAAGCAATCATCACAATTTGCCGTTCAGCGTCAGAGGCTGTAGGGCCAATGCCAAGCAAGGAATAGCATTGTCTTCAGTTGCAGACTCTAAGGTATGGATAGGTCCTTCATATTTGATTGGATATACAGTAGTTTCAGCAGAATGCTACAGTTTTTAGGATTATATAAGAGAACTGGCAAATTGGTATTTCTTGGATTGGATAATGTGGGAAAGACAACATTGCTATATATGCTAAAAGATGACAGACTTGGACACATGTCCCGATGTTACCTCCCCTTTCAAAAGAACTAACCATTACTGGCATGACCTTTGCAACTTTTGATCTGGGTAAACATGTTCAAGATCAAAGAGTGTGGAAAAACTACCTTCCTGCTATCAATGGCATTACAGTTCTGGTGGATTGTGCAGATCATAAAAGGCTGTTAGAATCAAAAGGAGAACTTGATTCACTAATGACAGTTGAAACCATTTCTAATGTGTCTATACTGATTCTTGGGAATAAGATCAACAGACCTGAAGCCATCAGTGAAGAGAGGTTATGAGAGATGTTTGGTTTACACGGTCAGACAACAGGAAGGAGCTGAATGCCAGCCTTTAAGTTCTCATGTGCAGTGTGCTCAAAAGACTAGGTTACCAAGAACGCGTCCTCTGCAGGTACAGGTCATTAACACCAAACCTGAATCGGTTCCAGGTCTCACCATTCAGGCCCACTCAGAGATCTGATCATGCAACATTCATAACTTGAATTCAGTAGAATGATGTTGGTTATAAAACAGATTATTTAGATTATTAAAATTATATCAACAATTCGAGTGAGAATTGAAAACTGGTTATCACAATGTTAACTTTATCATTCCATAAAAATAACTAGTTTTTACAGTTTGCAATCTGATATTACCCCAGCAATATTTACAGTATAAAGAGCAACTTTCCAGCCATACATTTGAAGCACTTTTAAACAATATGAAACTACAAATATAAGCCATATTGAAAAGCTCATGATCTTAAATTTTTGTCTACTTTTTGAAACTAGTTTTTAAATTTTAGATTATATGTCCACCTAGTTTAAGTGTACAGTTAATAATTAGCTGATTGATGATGTCTTACAGTTTTCAATAATTTTTCTTACACAAACATCACGCAATAAAACAAACTCTAAGGTTTGAAATCCTTAAAAGCGTATCAATTTCAAAACTATGTCAAAGGTTAGTAAGTTCACTAACAAGACAATTCAGTGTTAATTTCAAATTCAAAGGGGGTACTGCATAAATTGAAAACAACTCTGTTGGTCAAAGTGTAAAAACTTCCACTTATAAAATGAACAAGTTCTGAGGATCTGATGTACATTGTGGTGACTATCATTAACAATACTGTATTGTATACTTGCAAGTTGCTAAGAGACTAGATCTTAAATGTTCTCAACACCACCTCCTCAAAAAGAAAAAAAAAGATAATTATGTCAAGTGATAGATGTGTTGACTAAACTTATTGTGGTAATCATTGCATATTCCTCACATTGTACACCTTAAACTTACACAATGTTATATGTCAATTATATCTCAATAAAGTTGGAGGGGGAGGAAGCAAAGAAACTCCAAATTTATCATTAGCAAACAAAATGTTCTTCAAATTTTTTTGGATTTTTTTTCAGACAATTTACACAACACTCTTGGTTATAATTAAAATATTCTGCCTATTAATTCATATTAGAAAAATGTATAAAATCATTATTAACTAGTATTATGAAAAATTTCAATATCAACATTAATTCTTACATCTATAGATCTAGATTACAAATAAGCTGTTCTATTCCTTGGAGCCTAAAGTTTTGCCTGTTCACATGCAGCGTGATATGACTGAGAAAACGTAAATCATAACTGCCAAATTTTGTCTGTCATTATTGAAAATGTGGCAAATATTCTTTTGTTTCAAGAAAATCTTGAATTGGGGTTAATAGCATAGTAAATCTTGGTAAAATTCTTTTACAACTCAACCAATGAGCATTGGTAAATAACACAAGATCATTAAATTCAGGGTCTTCTACTTCTTTCAACAGTGCCATAAACTGGTGCTGATTCATACTATTGGCATGTATATATGGAACAATTTTAATAACTGTATACATGACACTTTCCATGAGTCTGATTCAGAAAACTGAGCACAAATATTTTCAATATGTATCATTTTGTGGAAGAAAGCAATAAGGGAAACATCAATTTCTTATTTTTAAATTCCTATAAATCCAGATTTTTAATGTAACAGCTGAAGCACCTCCATCATGATATAAAAAACTTTTTTTCATATTTAGCTGAAATTATTCTTTGACAGTCATAAAAATTTCAAATATATCTATGCCACGAATTTTGCTTTTTAGTCTATGAGTTGACAACACTTCTTCATAAGTTTGGAAGTCCTCTGAGACTAAACATAACCAAAGTATTAATTAGGCATGACTCATCCTAAGCACTTGAAATGTGTTAAAGAAAAGTACTTGCAGTCTTTCCAATTCTGAATCAATCGATCTTTGATATTCTTAAGAAGGGCTTGTATTCCATGGGCAATTGTTTGGTGACTTCATTGAAGATATTTTATTTTTTATAAAATATGATTTTTACTCTTTTCCTAATAATTTTATAATATTTCCAGAAATGAAATAATAATGTCTTTTACCATGTTTCCATCTAAAAATGATTTTCTCTTTTGTACAAGAATCTAAGTCATTTAATATCTAGCTAAAGTTACAAGCTCAAACCCTATTAGACATAAGTTTTTAAATTGCTGTTGGATATTCATTTCTGACTTCTGGCAACTAATTTAGTCTATTCTTTTCAAATCTTTTTGACTGTTGAGAGGAAACTTATCAAATAAACCATATATTTTCTGATAATGTCTCTAATATTGTCTGCTTTATTATCTTAACGAACACTTATACATCAAGCAAACTGCTTTTTTGTTTTGCTTGGCCACAAAAAACTGCAATTGCCATGACTTGTGAAATTTGAGACACATCTTCCCCTAGTCTTTTTTTTTTCCTTTATTGCTCTAGTTGTAGGACTGGCTTCTGCATCTCCATTTGCTTCTAATCACTAGTATGCCCTAGTTTTAAACTTAAAATTTTGTCCATACTTAATTTTTAAATTAGAACAATAATATAACTGTTTTAATTGAAATAATAAGTATTTCCATTTGATTACCAATTACAATTTACATAGGTATCACTGTAACTGGTGCTTTCTGTATAAACATCCAAATAATTGTGTTACAATGTTACATCGATGCGTAGGGAAAAGCATTTAAATCATTTTGTTGACACCAACTAGATTGGTAATGTGTTTATGTGTAATACTAGAAAAGACACAGGCCCACCATGCACACTGCACAAAGTAACATTTACATGATTCGATGGCTAAGGTGCAAGGTAATCTTCTCAGAACAATGGAGTTGTATTCAATGAAAAAATTTTTACATCGCTTCAATTTTTAAATTTCAAAGTAAATTAGTTTAAACTAAACTGAAATCAACAATTCAGTTCCTCAGTGGTGCTAGCCACACTTCAAATGCTCAGGAGCCCGCGTGATTAGTGGTCACTGAATTTGACAGAATAGCTTTACACCATTCTTTCCTGGTCCTGGCTTGCCTTCTGTGGGGGGACCATGCTGTGCGGCTTGCAGGATCTTAGTTCCCCGACCAGGGATTGAATTGGGTCCCAGGGCAGTGAAAGTGCCGAATCCTAACCACTGGACTGCCAGGGAAGTCCAGTCCTGGCTTGTTTTTGAACCCCAACTTTGACCTTCTATTTGCTATGCATTAGCTCTGTCTTTCCTGATGGACACTAATTAGCTTGCCCTCATCTCACCATCCTTCACTGCTCTCATCTAAATCAGACAATTAAGCCTTCGCTTCAGCTTTTTGGTCCCATCCTCTGGCAGCATCTACTTGGTTAGTGTTTTTCCCAGTCAAGCCTGAATCCCATGGAGGAGGGTGGGAATAGGATGGGCTGAACATTAGTAAGAAGAAAACAGAGACCAAGATAATGAGGAGTCTATAAAAAGCAAGTAGCAACTCTAAATTCTTATTTCTTATCTTAGATATATGACCTTAAAAAACTTGCAGAACATATTACTTAACTATTGACATAATTATTTTTGAAAATCACACAGAATAGTGGAAGAACTGAAAATGAGCTAACATTTCTAATTTTCATAAAAGAAAGAAACTTCTGCAGACAGTTCAGGGTAAATAAATGTAATAACCATCTTAAGCAAAATTCTATTATGAATTAGTCAAAGAGTAGTGTGTAAGCTTGTAGAAAATGAAGACGTGATCACCATGAGATAGTCTGCAATCACAAGGAAAGATCTGGGCCCGACCCGCCCACTTCCTGTTTTGATAAGCTTTGGAGACTGGTGGTAATACTGCAGATGTGTAATTTCATCAAAGCCCTTGGCAACGTCTCTCACGATATCTTCGTGGCAAATGAACAGAAACTGGCTGGATGATGGCAT
Source organism: Neophocaena asiaeorientalis asiaeorientalis (assembly GCF_003031525.2). Lineage (NCBI taxonomy): Eukaryota > Metazoa > Chordata > Mammalia > Artiodactyla > Phocoenidae > Neophocaena > Neophocaena asiaeorientalis. Next base: position 326,884 of record NW_020174793.1, read on the forward strand.
ATGTGGTGTTGATTTGTACCTGATGTTTAATCCAAATTTTGTCAAACAGACTTTTTTCTCCCTGCACATGTTCATGATGTCTCGGGGTCTGATCTCAAATTCTTTTGTAATATTTTAGTGAATATAATGGAAAATAGATTGGATGAAGATACTGCTCATCACTTTTAAAAGTGGCAGAAATCTAGGACTGACACCAGCAAATAATAGTCTTAGAACTTCAGATCTTGACAGGTGAGATTTGTAATGATAATTGACCCACCATGGCATAAAATAGCTCAAGAATAGAATTGCAGAGATGTGATTTGTAGTGTAACCTGTGTTAACCTGACCAAACCAGCATAGGATGGGATGTAAGGAGTGTGTATAGCTTCTGAAAAGTGGGACATGATAACAGCAATCTCTGGTTATTGTAGTTGCTGGAACTCTAGACCCATGCAAATCCCTTTCCCTGGACAGCTTCTGGGTGGCTTCCCTTACTCCCAGTGGCCACTAAAAGTCTCCTCAGTAGCTGGCACTGATCTGGCATTGCTGCCTTGTGGCCTCTGCCCCTGCTGGTGGGTGCAGGTTGCTGCTGTTGCCACCACTCCTGCCTGGGCACTGTCCCGACAGTTCCTCTGCCTCCCCAGTAAACAGAACAATGCCTGGCACGTAGTACACACTTAATAAGCATTAGTTAGATGAATGAATGAATGAAATTTTCAGTTTTATACGAAGAACTTTCTAATCACAGACGTTTTTCAAAATGGAAAGGACTTCCCCCAAAAGACTTGAGGTATCTACTTGTCAGAGATATTGAGCAATACATTCAACTTCTAATCAGAAGCAGGGAGGAAACCAGAAGAGAGTCTATATTTGCATGAAATGTGACTATTACAGGATTACAGATATAACTGTAGTTGTGTTTCTCATAAGCACAACTGATTTCTCTCTCCATTCCCCAATTCTCTTCCCATATGTGAATTTCTCTCCCTCTCTTGCTATCACTTGCAGGTGCTCTCTCTCTCTTTCTCTCACACACACACACACACACACATCTTCATGTAATCTGGATGCTGCTACCTGGAGCCCTCACTCCCTTGTCCCTTGAGATCTAGGTTGCCTTGAGGCCAAGTTTCATGGCGAGGGTTATCCAAGATTTCTATTAATTTCTGGAAATTTATGCAGTCTCATGACCCCCTATGACCCCAAAATCCTGCATCTACACACGCTATCTCTGTCTAACCAGCATCCACATAGACACGAACTCTATCCTTTTCATCATTTTCCACCAACCAAAATACACAGACTTTAAAGAATCACCGGGGTCCATCCTATCACCGATTGCCCATAACGACTTTAACATGCATTTTTAACATCTTTATTGGAGTATAATTGCTTTACAATGGTGTGTTAGTTTCTGCTGTATAATAAAGTGAATCAGCTATACATATACATATAACCACATATCTCCTCCCTCTTGTGTCTCCCTCCCACCCTCCCTATCCCACTGCTCTAGGTGGTCACAAAGCACAGAGCTGATCTCCCTGTGCTATGCAGCTGCTTCCCACTAGCTATTTTACATTTGGTAGTGTATAACCATGCCACTCTCTCACTTCATCCCAGCTTACCCTTCCCTCTCCCTGTGTCTTCAAGTTCATTTTCTACATCTTCCTATCCTGCCCCTAGGTTCTTCAGAACCTTTTTTTTTTTTTTAGATTCCATATATATGTGTTAGCATACGGTATTTGTTTTTCTCTTTCTGACTTACTTCACTCTGTATGACAGAATATAGGTCCATCGACCTCACTACAAATAACTCAATTTTGCTTTTTTATGGCTGAGTAATATTCCACTGTATATCTGTGCCACATCTTCTTTATCCATTCAACTGTCGATGGACACTTAGGTTGCTTCCATGTACTGGCTATTGTAAACAGAGTTGCAATGAACATTGTGGTACATGACTCTTCTTAAATTTTGGTTTTCTCAGGGTATATGCCCAGTAGTGGGATTGCTGGGTAATATGGTAGTTCTATTTTTAGTATTTTAAGGAACCTCTATACTGTTCTCCATAGTGGCTGTATCAATTTACCTTCCCACCAACAGTGCAAGAGAGTTTCCTTTTCTCCACACCCTCTCCAGCACTTATTGTTTGTAGATGTTTTGATGATGATCTTTCTGACTGGTGTGAGCTGATACCTCATTGTGGTTTTGATTTGCATTTCTCTAATGATTAGTGATAACATGCATTTTTAACTTAATAAATTGCATGGTAGCTTTCCAAGACAATAAACATCTATACCATTTTTATGATTACACAGGTCTACTATGTGAAGATACCATAAAATAGCCATTATACAGTATTTTAAACAATGTTGAGATGAACATCTTTTTTTTCTAACAATTGTCCAACTCATAATTTTTAATTTTAATTCTTAATTTTTTAAAATATTTTTTCTTTAATTTATTTTTATTGGGGTATAGTTGTTTTACAATGTTGTGTTAGTTTCTACTGTACAGCGAAGTGAAGTAGAGTTCTCTGTGCTATACAGCAGGTTCTTATCAGTTATCTATTTTATACATATTAGTGTATATATGTCAATCCCAATATCCCAGTTCATCCCACCCCCATCCTGCTGTTCCCCCTTGGTGTCCATACGTTTGTTGTCTGCATCTGTGTCTCTATTTCTGCCTTGCAAACCAGTTCATCTATACCATTTTTCTAGATTCCACATATATGCATTAATATACGATATTTGTTTTTC
>NW_020174793.1:329785-371575 GCF_003031525.2 Neophocaena asiaeorientalis asiaeorientalis
TTTTTTTTTTTTTAGATTCCATATATATGTGTTAGCATACGGTATTTGTTTTTCTCTTTCTGACTTACTTCACTCTGTATGACAGAATATAGGTCCATCGACCTCACTACAAATAACTCAATTTTGCTTTTTTATGGCTGAGTAATATTCCACTGTATATCTGTGCCACATCTTCTTTATCCATTCAACTGTCGATGGACACTTAGGTTGCTTCCATGTACTGGCTATTGTAAACAGAGTTGCAATGAACATTGTGGTACATGACTCTTCTTAAATTTTGGTTTTCTCAGGGTATATGCCCAGTAGTGGGATTGCTGGGTAATATGGTAGTTCTATTTTTAGTATTTTAAGGAACCTCTATACTGTTCTCCATAGTGGCTGTATCAATTTACCTTCCCACCAACAGTGCAAGAGAGTTTCCTTTTCTCCACACCCTCTCCAGCACTTATTGTTTGTAGATGTTTTGATGATGATCTTTCTGACTGGTGTGAGCTGATACCTCATTGTGGTTTTGATTTGCATTTCTCTAATGATTAGTGATAACATGCATTTTTAACTTAATAAATTGCATGGTAGCTTTCCAAGACAATAAACATCTATACCATTTTTATGATTACACAGGTCTACTATGTGAAGATACCATAAAATAGCCATTATACAGTATTTTAAACAATGTTGAGATGAACATCTTTTTTTTCTAACAATTGTCCAACTCATAATTTTTAATTTTAATTCTTAATTTTTTAAAATATTTTTTCTTTAATTTATTTTTATTGGGGTATAGTTGTTTTACAATGTTGTGTTAGTTTCTACTGTACAGCGAAGTGAAGTAGAGTTCTCTGTGCTATACAGCAGGTTCTTATCAGTTATCTATTTTATACATATTAGTGTATATATGTCAATCCCAATATCCCAGTTCATCCCACCCCCATCCTGCTGTTCCCCCTTGGTGTCCATACGTTTGTTGTCTGCATCTGTGTCTCTATTTCTGCCTTGCAAACCAGTTCATCTATACCATTTTTCTAGATTCCACATATATGCATTAATATACGATATTTGTTTTTCTCTTTCTGACATACTTCACTCTGTATGACAGTCTCCAGGTCCATCCACATCTCTACAAATGACCCAACCAATTTCATTCCCTTTTATGGCTGAGTAATATTCCATTGTATATATGTACCATATCTTCTTTATTCAGTTGTCTGTTGATGAACATTTAGGTTGATTCCATGACCTGGTAATTGAAAATAGTGCTGCAATGAACACTGGGGTGCATGAGTCTTTTTGAATTATGGTTTTCTCTGGGTATATGCCCAGTAGTGGGATTGTTGGGTCACATGGTAATTCTATCTTTAGTTTTCTAAGGAACCTCCATGCTGTTCCCCATAGTGGCTGTATCAATTTACATTCCCACCAACAGTGCAAGAGGGTTCCCTTTTCTCCTCACCCTCTCCAGCATTTATTGTTTGTAGATTTTTTGATGATGCCCATTGTAACCAGTGTGAGGTGATTCCTTATTGTAGTTTTGATTTTCATTTCTCTAATAATTAGTGATGTTGAGCAGCTTTTCCTGTGCCTCTTGGCCATCTGTATGTCTTCTTTAGAGAAATGTCTATTTAGGTCTTTTGCCCATTTTTAGATTGGGTTGTTTGGTTTATTTCATGTTGAGCTGCATGAGCTGTTTATATATTTTGGAGATTAATTCTTTGTCCGTTGATTTGTTTGCAAATATTTTCTCACATTCTGAGGGTTGTCTTTTCGTCGTGTTTATAGTTTCCTTTGCTGTGCAAAAGCTTTTAAATTTCATTAGGTCCCCTTTGTTTATTTTTGTTTGTATTTCCATTACTCTAGGAGGTGGGTCAAAAAAGATCTTACTGTGATTTATGTCAAAGAGTGTTCTGCCTATGTTCTCCTCTAAGAGTTTTATAGTGTCCGGTCTTGCATTTAGTTCTTTAATCCATTCTGAGCTTATTTTTGTGTATGGTGTTAAGTAGTGTTCTAATTTCATTCTTTTACATGTAGCTGTCCAGTTTTCCCAGCACCACTTATTGAAGGGCTGTCTTTTCTCCATGGTATATCCTTGCCTCCTTTGTCAGAGCTTAGTTGACCATAGGTGCATGGGTTTATCTCTGGGCTTTCTATCCTGTTCGATTGATCTATATTTCTGTTTTTGTGCCAGTACCATATTGTCTTGATTACTGTAGCTTTGTAGTATAGTCTGAAGTCAGGGAGTCTGATTTCTCCAGCTCTGTTTTTTTTTTTTTCTCTCAAGGTTGCTTTGGCTATTCGGGATCTTTTGTGTCTCCATACAAATTTTAAGATTTTTTGTTCGAGTTCTGTAAAAAATACCATTGGTAATGTGATGGGGATTGCATTGAATCTGTAGATTGCTTTGGGTAGTATAGTCATTTTCACAATATTGATTCTTCCAATCCAAGAACATGGTATATCTTTTCATCTGTTTGTGTCATCTTTGATTTCTTTCATCAGTGTCTTATAGTTTTCTGAGTATAGGTCTTTTACCTCCTTAGGTAGGTTTATTCCTAGGTATTTTATTCTTTTCATTGCAGTGGTGAATGGGATCAAGTCCTTAATTTCTCTTTGTTATCTTTCCTTGTTAGTGTATAGGAATGCAAGAGATTTCTATGCATTAATTTTGTATCCTGCAACGTTACCAAATTCATTGCTTATCACTAGTAGTTTTCTGGTGGCATTGTTAGGATTTTCTATGTGTAGTATCATGTCATCTGCAAACAGTGACAGTTTTACTTCTTTTCCATTTTGGATTCCTTTTATTTCTTTTTCTTCTCTGATTGCCGTGACTAGGACTTCCAAAACTATGTTGAATAATAGTGGTGAGAGTGAACATCCTTGTCTTCTTCCTGATTTTAGAGGAAATCCTTTCAGTTTTTCACCATTGAGAATGATTTTTGCTGTGGATTTGTCATATATGGCCTTTATTATGTTGAGGTAAGTTCCCTCATGCCCACTTTCTGGAGAGTTTTTATCATAAATGGGTGTTGAATTTTGTTAAACATTTTTCTGCATCTATGGAGATGATCAAATGGGTTATTTTAAATTTTTTAAAATAAATTTATTTATTTATGTATTTGTGGCTGTGTTGGGTCTTTGTTGCTGCATGTGGGTTTTCTCTAGTTGTGGTGAGCAGGGGCTACTCTTTGTTGTAGTGCGCGGGCCTCTCATTGCGGTGGCTTCTCTTGTTGTGGAGCATGGGCTCTAGGCATGCGGGCTTCAGTAGTCGTGGCACGGGGGCTCAGTAGTTGTGGCTCACAGGCTCTAGAGTGCAAGCCCAGTAGTTGTGGTGCATGGGCTTCGCTGCTCCGTGGCATGTGGGATCTTCCAGGACCAGGGCTTGAAACCATGTCCCCTGCCTTGGCACGTGGATTCTTAACCACTGCACCACCAGGGAAGTCCCAATCATATGATTTTTATTCTTCAATTTGTTAATATGGTGTATCACATTGACTGATTTGAGTATATTGAAGAATCCTTGCATCCCTGGGATAAATCCCACTTGATCATGGTGTATGATCCTTTTAATGTGTTGTTGGATTCTGTTTGCTAGTATTTTGTTGAGGATTTTTGCATCTATTTTCATCAGTGATATTGGTCTGTAATTTTCTTTTTTTGTAGGATCTTTGTCTGGTTTTGGTATCAGGGTGATTGTGGCCTCACAGAAAGAATTTGGGAGTGTTCCTTCTTCTGCAATTTTTTGGAAGAGTTTGAGAAAGATGGGTGTTAGCTCTTCTTTAAATGTTTGATAAAATTCACCTGTGAAGCCATCTGGTCCTGGACTTTGTTTGCTGGAAGATTTTTGATCACAGTTTCAATTTCTTTACTTGTGATTGGTCTGTTCATATTTTCTAGTTCTTCCTGGTTCAGTCTTAGAAGGTTATACCTTTCCAACAATTTGTCCATTTCTTTCAAGTTGTCCATTTTATTGGCATAGAGTTGCTTGTAATAGTCTCTTATGATGCTCTGTATTTCTGCGGTGTCCATTGTAACTTCTCCTTTTTCATTTCTAATTGTTTTGAGTCCTCTTCCTCTTTTTCTTGTTGAGTCTGGCTAAAGATTTATCAGTTTTGTTTATCTTCTCAAAGAACCAGCTTTTAGTTTTATTGACCTTTGCCATTGTTTTCTTTGTTTCTATTTCATTTATTTCTGCTCTTTTATGATTTCTTTCCTTCTACTAACTTTGGGTTTTGTTTGTTCCTCTTTCTCTAGTTCCTTTAGGTGTAGGGTTAGATTGTTTATTTGAGATTTTTCTTGTTTCTTGAAGTAGGTTTGTATAGTTATAAACTTCCCTCCTAGAACTGTTTTTGCTGCATCCCATAGGTTTTGGATTGCCGTGTTTTCACTGTCATTTGTCTCCAGGTATTTTTTGATTTCCTCTTTGATTTCTTCAGTGATCTCTTGGTTATTTAGTAACGTATTATTTAGCTTACATGTGTTTGTTTGTGTTTTTTACAGTTTTTTTCCTGTAATTTATTTCTAATCTCATAGCATTGTGGTCAGAAAAGATGCTTGATATGATTTCGATTTTCTTAAGTTTTCCAAGGCTTGATTTGTGACCCAAGATGTGGTCTATCTGGGAGAATGTTCAGTGTGAATTTGAAAAGAAAGTGTAATCTGCTGTTTTCAGATGCAAAGTCCTATAAATATCAATTAAATCTATATGGTCTATTGTGTCATTTAAAGCTTGTGTTTCCTTATTAATTTTATGTGTGGTTGATCTGTCCATTGGTGTAAGTGAGGTGTTAAAGTCCCCCACTATTATTGTGTTACTGTCAATTTCCTCTTTTAAAGCTGTTAGCAGTTGCCTTATGTATTGAAGTGCTCCTATGTTGTATGCATATATATTTATAACTGTTATATCTTCTTGGATTGATTCCTTGATTGTTATGTAGTGTCCTGCCTTGTATCTTGTAACATTCTTTATTTTAAAGTTTATTTTATCTGATATGAGTATTGCTACTCCAGTTTTCTTTTGATTTCCATTTGTACAGAATATCTTTTTCATCCCCTCACTTTCAATCTGTATGTGTCTCGAGGTCTGAAGTGGGTCTCTTGTAGACAGCATATATACAGGTCTTGTTTTTGTATCCATTCAGCCAGTCTGTGTCTTTTGGTTGGAGCATTTAATCCATTTACATTTAAGGTAATTATTGGTTTGTATGTTCCTATTACTATTTTCTTAATTTTGGGGGGTTTGTTTTTGTAGGTCCTTTGCTTCTCTTGTGTTTCCCACTTAGAGAAGTTCCTTTAGCATTTGTTGTAGAGTTGGTTTGGTGGTGCTGAATTCTTTTAGCTTTTGCCTATGTGTAAAGGTTTTGATTTCTCTGTCAAATCTGAATGAGATCCTTGTTGGGTAGAGTATTCTTGGTTGTACATTCTTTCCTTTCATCACTTTAAACATATTGTGCTACTCCCTTCTGGCTTGCAGAGTTTCTGCTGAGAAATCAGCTGTTAACCTTATGGGAGTTCCCTTGCATGTTATTTGTCATTTTTCCCTTGTTGCTTTTAATAATTTTTCTTTGTCTTTAATTTTTTCAGTTTGATTACTATGTGTCTTGGCCTGTTTCTCTTTGGGTTTATCCTGCCTGGGACTCTCTGTGCTTCCTGGATTTGGGTGGCCATTTCCTTTCCCACATTAGGGAAGTTTTCAATCATAATCTCTTCAAATATTTCCTCAGGTCCTTTCTTTCTCTCTTCTCCTTCTGGTACCCTTATTACTCGAATGTTGGTGCATTTAATATTGTCCCAGAGGTCTCTCAAGCTGTCTTCATTTCTTTTCATTCTTTTTTTCTTTATTCTGTTCCACAGCAGTAATTTCCACTGTTCTCTCCTCTAGGTCACTTACCGTTCCTCTGCCTCAGTTATTCTGCTATTGATTCCTTCCAGTGTATTTTTCATTTCAGTTATTGTATTGTTCATCTCTGTTTGTTTGTTCTTCAGTTCTTCTAGGTCTTTGTTAAACTTTTCTTGCATCTTCTTGATCCCTGCCTCCATTCTTTTCCCAAGGTACTGGGTCATCTTCACTATCATTATTCTGAATTCTTTTTCTGGAAGGTTGCCTATCTCTACTTCACTTAGTTGTTTTTCTGGGGTTTTATCTTGTTCCTTCATCTGGGAAATAGTCCTCTGCCTTTTCATTTTGTCTATCGTTCTGTGATTGTGATTTTCATTCTGCAGGTTGCAGGATTGTAGTTCTTCTTGCTTCTGCTCTGAGATGAACATCTTATTCATTCATTTTCTGTTGACTTGGTCTGATATTTTACCTTGATACAAAATTCAAGAAGCATTGTCACTGAGTTAGCTCAACATACCAAGAATACATTTCAGTTTACTTTATTTGAAAGACTAAGAGATGATTTTATTTATTTATTGTATGTATCCCTTCTTTATATTATTTTTTAGATTGAACACTAATAACAACATTTTATGATTGTTTTCCCATTTGAGCAAAAAAAAAAAAAAGAAAACAAAAAACCTTTATATGTTGTCTTTTCAAATCAAACTATTGTTAGTTAATTCTTCAAAAATAAACACAAGAATACATTTCTCTGTGGGCTCACCAGGCTTCTATACACGTTTGTCACACTTGAAACATTAAACAGTGAACTTTTTTAATGGTAATGTTAGCACCTTCTAGTGGTAAAAAAGCAAAACCTGGGCAAGATGGTTTGGGGTTTTTTTTTTAATGTAAAAAAAAAGCCACAAACATAATCTATAGCTTCGTGGTATTTTTACTTTTCTTTCCTTTTCTTCATATAACTGCGAAGACTGTGAATCTCCAAAAAAAGAAACTAAAATAGTGTGAAGTCAATTCAGGGCATAATTTCATCATAAGTGTGAAGTCATGTATTGTAGGTTAGGTATAAAAGGTCAAGATGTTTCAGGAAATTTTAGGTGTTTTTGTTTTTTAAATAATAACTTTTCACAATGTCTCAGATTTCTGAACAGCTACTTAAACTGTATTTGTCTTTGTGGTTAATTACTTTTATATAGCCTCCAGCTCAGCATTATACTGACTTATGTTTGAAAAGAAATGCTGATGGGATAGTATTGTGCTAAACCACATCCATCTGGCAACAAGAATAGAAGATGTGGCGTTGCACATTTAGTAACAAAAGAAAGAAAATCTGCCCTTATTAACACTGAAAAGCACTGAAGAAGAATTCTCCTGCTTCTCCCAACAGCATTTCCTGCACTGGACAGCACTGCAGGTCTGTCCTTGTATTATGGTGAGACAGTTTATATGTCATTTATGAAGATTTTCTTTTTGACGTGGTTCAGAACTCTGGACATAATTAATCCAACGTTTCCCTCATATGGGAAATTTTCCTAAGTTTTTCTCAGTTGCTTAAGATATTAAAAATGTCATAAGAGGGTTTTATTGTTCTAAGAACTGGATCTGAGACTATAGTAGGACAATGACCATGAGTGATTTGAGTATGAGATAAATTGTAACTGCCTCTAGCTGTGTCCTTTCTGTTTCCAGCACATTCCTCCCCACCAGAAGCTCAAGCAACCTCTCTCATTCTTCTTGACACCACAGGGAGGCAGTGAGAGTTACCGTGGGACACATAAGAAGTTCATCTATGGTTGGCTCAAAACCTGCCCTTCACAGCAGAGAACATGGCAGCTACATGTACGGGAGGAGACTGTACAACCTTCCCCTGCCTTTCTAGAAGGAGCTTTTGATAGAGAGGACAGTCGTTGCTGTGCAGAGGTTGCTCACTTTTATAACTGGTATTGTGTACCTTTCTCTGTGTCCTGGAACTCATATATTCATCTATTCATTCAACAGTGTTTACAAAGGGCTCTATTTTAAGGACTGGTGATGCCACCATGAAAAGACAGACAAAGTCCTGCCCTCAGTGAGCTTACACTGTAGCTGGGGAGACAGACAATGCACAAATAAACAGGTAGTGGATGTGCTCAGAAAGAAAAGAGGACAGAAGGGGAGGTAGACTGCAGTGATTATTCTAGAGAAATAGGGAAGCCCCTCTGAGGATGTCTGACATTTGAGCTGAGACCTGAAATAACAGAGTGAGACATGTTGGGAGGGAAAGGGGCTGCGCCAAGGGACAGCAGTCAGAGAGACCTGGGGCAGTGCACTCCTAACTCTGCCTCAGCATCTGATTCCCAGAGGACCCACTGTTGCTCCTCTCTATTTGCTTTGTCCTCTGCCTGGAACTTTCTCTTCCTTCTGCACCTCCAAATTCCCATTCATCCTTCCAATCTCCAGTGTCACGTTCTTAAAAAAGTTTTCAGGAAACTCTTACAGTTACTGCTCCTCACTCTGTGTCCCCACAACATTTTGTTTACACCTCTATGACAGAGAAGGGGAAAGGAAGTAGTATTTATTGAGCACCTACTGTGGGCCAGTAACTGTACTAAATCATATATATATCATATATCATGTATCTATAGTAGTTCAGTGTATTATCTTTATTTTGGGCTCTGGACTTGATGTACCTGAACTAAATCAGTTGCTGAAGGCTACACTGCCACTCTGAGGCTTAGGGCTTGACTGTCCCCATTTTGTTAGCTTGAAAGCTAAGGGAGTTGAAATAGAACAGATAATATCTAAGATGACTTACAATGAGAAATTCTTGTGTGATTCTCCAACCCCTAACATTTTAGAACGCTGGTGGGGGATGACGTTTCAGCCATGAGGGGGTTAGATCACAGAGGTTTGGACATGTGTGACTGATGTGATCCTGGGCATAGCCGCCAGGAATCGATTGCTTTAATGCTGTGAAGATTTGCAGCACAGGCCCGAGAAAACATTGCCACCTAGTGGCAACTCATTTGAACTTACCAACCATCCATCCAATATTTTTCACGTATCTACTACGTGTCAGGTACTGTGCAACGCAGCGGTCCCCAACCTTTTTGGCACCATGGACCAGTTTTGTGGAAGACAGTTTTTCCATGGACCGGGGTGCGGGGGTTTGGGATATGATGGGTTGGGCAGTAACGCAAGCGATGGGGAGCGGCAGATGAAGCTTCGCTCACTCGCCCGCTGCTCACCTCCTGCTGTGCGACCCGGTTCCTAACAGGCCACGGACTGGTACCGGTCCACGGCTGCGGGGTTGGGGACCCCTGGTGTAATGGTAAATGGTGAACAGAAGAGACTCTGAAGTCTCAGCCCTAGTGAGACTTACATTCTAACAGGGGACAGACTAGTCCCAAGGCTCACAGTGGTAGTGTAGCCCTCAGCAATTGATTTAGTTCAGATGTCACAAACTTGGAAGCCCAAAATAAAGATAATACGCTACTTGCTCACTTTTTTGTTTTAAGTGAAACTTTTCTGTTAATAGAGAAAAGATGGACACATTACAAGTCAGGTAAAATGATTTCTGAATGAGCCAGCTTGAAAGTTCCTTTTGCATGATATTTTAAAAACTATTTTATACCACCTCAAGTACTTTTTGCTCAATTCTTAAAATTTCTAAGACCATATACTAATTTTTAAATGTGCTTAAATGGTTTTCTTATATTATGGAACATTGTGGGAAAGTATAATAAACTACAAATTAAATATTTTATTATTAATGAACATGAGACTTTAAGTCTTTTGTTCTTATAATAAAGAATCTGACTCCATTTTTGATGTTTGCTGACAGTTTTCAAGCCTCGCTACTTCCTCCTCCTTTTCCCCCACATCTGGGCAAGTTATAAGAAGTCCCGGGTGCTTCCTCCTTTGGCACTGAAGGGAAGTTCAAAGCATGCAAGCCCTGGCCCACATGAGGACCCCACCTCTTGGTCACGGTGAAAACAGAGTCAGTCTCCTATCCCTGCTCTCTCAAGATAGCCATTCTTGGACCTGCTCAGAAAGCCTCATTATGTGCTTAATAAACCTTTACAAGCAGAACTTGTAAGAACTTGTAAGCAGAACCACACTGTTCTGCCCAGAAAGCCTCATTATGTGCTTAATAAACCTTTACAAGCAATCTCAAGAAAGAAGAACAAAGCTGGAGGTATCACACGCCTTGATTTTAAACTATATTACAAAGCTATAGTTATTGAAACAGTATGATACCGGCATAAAAACAGACACATGGATCAATGGAACAGAATAGAGAGCCCAGAAATAAACACACGCTTATCTGGGCAATTAATCTATGACAAAGGAGCCAAGAATATACAATGGGGTTGGCATTCTTTTCAACAAACGGTTTTGGGAAAACTGGACCACCACATGCAAAAGAATAAAGCTGGACCATATCTTATACCACACAAAAAAAATTAACTCAAAATGAATGAAAGACTCAAACATAAGACCTAAAATCATAAAACTCCTGGAAGAAAAGGTAAGCAGTAATCTCCTTGAGAGCCGTCTTGGCTATGATATTTTGAATCTGACACCAAAAGCTAAAACAACAAAAGCAAAAATAAACAAGTGAGACTATGTCGAACTAAAAACCTTCTGCACAGCAAAAGAAACCATCAACAAAATGAAAAGGCAACCTACTGAATGGGGAAAATATTTGTAAATCATATATCTGATAAGGGGTCAGTATGCAAATATATAAAGAACTCATACAACTCAATAGTAAAATAACAAACAAACAAACAATCTGATTTAAAAATGGGCAGAAGATCTGAATACACATTTTTTCCAAAGAAAACATACAGGTGGCCATTGGGCACATGAAAAAGTGGTCAACATCACTAATGATCAGGGAAATGCAAATCAAAACGACAATGAGATATCACCTTGCTCCTGTCAGAATGGCTATAATCAAAAAGACAAGAAATAAGTGTTGGCAAGGATGTGGAGAAAAGGGAGCCCTACTACACTGTTGGTGGAAATGTAATTTGGTGCAGTCACCATGGTAAACAGTCTGGAGTTTCCTTTAAAAAATTAAAAATAAAACTACCATATGGGGCTTCCCTGGTGGCACAGTGGTTGAGAGTCCGCCTGCCGATGCAGGGGACACGGGTTCGTGCCCCGGTCTGGGAAGATCTCACATGCCGCGGAGCGGCTGGGCCCATGAGCCATGGCCGCTGAGCCTGCGCGTCCAGAGCCTGTGCTCTGCAACGGGAGAGGCCACAACAGTGAGAGGCCCGCGTACCGCAAAAACAAACAAACAAACAAAAAACTACCATATGATCCAGCAGCACCACTTCTGGTTATTTATCTGAAGAAAAAGAGTACACTAACTCAATAAGGCTATATATGCACCCCTCATGTTTGTTGCAACATTACTTTCAATAGCCAAGATATGGATGGAAACAGCCTAAGTATCCATCAACAGATGAACAGATAAAGAAGACGTCGTGTATAATGGAGTATTATTCAGCCATATAAAAGAAGGAACTCTTGCCATTTGTGACAACATGGATGGACTGTGGGAGCATCATGCAGTGAAATAAGTCAAAGACAAAGACAAATATCATATGATCTCATTTATATGTATAATCTTTAAAATAAACTGAACACTTAGATACAGAGAACAGATTGGTGATTGCTAGAGGAAGAGGGTGGGCCATGGGGGAAGTAGGTAAAGGAGGTCAAAGTGTACAAACTTCCAGTTATAAAATGAAATATGTCATGGGGATGTAATGTACAGCATGGTGACTATAGTTAATAATATTGTACTGCGTGTCTGAAAGTTGCTAAGAGAGTAGATCTTGAAAGTTCTCATCATAAGAAAAAAAATATTTGTAACTATGTATGGTGACGGAGGTTAACTAGACTAGTTGTGGTGATTATTTCACAATGTATACAAATATGGAGTCATTATGTTGTACACCTGAGGTATAATGTCAATTATACCTCAATGAAAATAATAATAACAAATAAAAAGCTACCTAGTGATAAAAAACAAATAAAAAAACCTTTTCATACCCTCTCGGTGGAGGTATGAAATAAACAGTCTCCACACCCAAATTAAATTTGGGGGGAGGGAAGGGTCCATCCCACCTCTATGTAGTGGTCACAACAATCCTATTTTTTGAAATATGAAAGCATGTTATATATGATTGTAATTAACTACTAATCTGAGCATAATCTATAGAGTATATTTTATAATCTAAAAAAAAGCATCCATTAAAAGTATTAAGGTAACTAGGTTTCGGGTTTTTTTTTAATTTATTTGTTTTGATTGCGTTGGGCCTTCGTTGTGGTGCGCAGGCTTCTCATTGTGGTGGCTGCTCTAGTTGCGGTGCACGGGCTCAGTAGTTGTGGCTCGCAGGCTCTAGAGCGCAGGCTCAGCAGTTGTGGTGCACGGGCTTAGTTGTTCCACAGTATGTGGGATATTCCTGGACCAGGGCTCAAACCCGTGACCCATGCACTGGCAGGAGGATTCTTAACCACTGTGTCACAAGGGAAGTCTGAGGTACGAGGTTTAAAAAGGTTTTAACGTGCTTCTGGCAGAATGACTTGGACCTTTATCCTCACTACCTAAAGAACATTTTAAAAATACAAATATTTGACTGGAAAGGAAATAAAGTTAGAGAGACCACACGTAACCCCGACTACTACACGTAAACCTGAAAAGTGTTCCTAACAGCAGGTGCCTTGTCAAGGACACCGCAAGGTCAAAGAGAACCCCCATTTCTTCATCTCTCCCCATGCCAGAATTTTCTTAGATCCTTTACATCTTTCCTTCCCCTAACTGTCAGAGATACCAGAAGGAAATATGCTGCCAAAGCAAAAATTACCTTTATTTCTATTTTACTAAAAATACTACCAACAAATATCATTATGTTAAATGATTTGAACAAGTCAAAATGCAGTGGCAAATATTTAAAAATACATACATATGTTAAGGAAGCAAATACCTTGTGTGACCTTTTCTTCTTTAATATCTTGGTTCCAAATAGAGGAAATGTTAAACCATCACTTTGGTATAGATTTTTACTATAAAACTTGGCCATTTTAGCTCCCCTTCTATTTTGTCTTTATGTTCTGGGCCACAGATTTTCAAGCTGAATAATAGAAAGTTAGAGGAACGTGCAGATATGAGTAGAAATCCCAGCATCTGCACCAGTTCCTTTTGCATCTGCCTGGCTCATCTAGCTGCACCTCCCAGAGTTCAGAAAAATGGACGGCTTAGCACTTAAAGGTCCAGTGACACTCTTAAGTGTTTTAATGTGCAGATGTTTATCCATTAAATGAAGATTGCTTTAAAATCAAGTTCATATTCTTTACCAATAATTTCAAGATCAGGGGGACTTCCCTCTCAGTCCAGTGGTTAAGACTTCACCTTCCAATGCAGGGGGTGCAGGTTTGATCCCTGGTCAGGGAGCTAAGATCCCACATGTCTCATGGCCAAAAAAACCCCCAAAACGTAAAACAGAAGCAATATTGTAACAAATCCAATAAAGACTTTAAAAAAAATGGTTCACATCAAAAAAAATCTTAAAAAAAAATGATTTCAAGATCAGAAAAATTAAATAGATATGGTTATTTAAACAAAACTTATGAAAGTAGATACAATCTGTAATTTGTATACTGTCCTTTGTATATTGAGTCTAGTATCCTGAGACGTCAGTATTTTATCAGTTAAGGTCCTTTGGGTTGCAAAAAATGACCTGCACCAGCTTCAAACAACCCCAAAGCACAGATGAACTGGGAAGATCTGGGGTTGCCCCTGGAGCAAGCAGGAAGCAGGACCAGAAAGCTGCAGCAACAGGGCTCAGCTCCACTCACTTCACATTTACATCTGTAGTTTGAAGTTCCAGATATTTTAAAAAAAGAATCTTGTAGGCCAGGATCAGGGCTCATCCTTAGACCAGTCAGCTCTGGCCTTGAGGCAGTCCTGTAGTACTGGCCCAGTTGCTGGCAGTTCCTAGAAAGGGAGGAATGATTCTGAGCAGGGCATCTACCCAAGAGGCACTTGCCTGCCGTGAGCACTTCCGCTAATTTCCTTAAATTCCTTCACATGATACGGATGAATGGTATTTCTCATGTCCAACAGCTTAATTTTCCCCAGGTTTAATCCTCAGGATTACAGAACTAAACATTACATTATAGAACTAAAGGCCTATGATATGTACATGAAACTACCTATAAATAAGCATAAGAAATGCAGGAAAAAGATTCCTTTTCATGCTGTAACTTCCAAAAAGTGTTTTGCGATGTATATGTAGTTTCATACTCACATCTCAGTAGAAAAGATTTCTTTTCCTGATATGATAAGCTGTGCCAGCACTTTATATTCATAATTTTTAATTATCACAACAACTCTATATATTGTATTGAATAGTGTTCCCCCCCAAAAGTCATGTCCTCCTGGAACTTCAGAGTATGACTTTATTTGGAAGTAGGATCTTTGCAGATGTAAGGATCAAGATGAGATTATACTGGAGTAGTGTGGGCCCTAAATCCAATGAGAGTGTCCTTACAAGGCACAGAGAAAAACACACTGAAGATACAGAAGAAGAAAAGATGAGGCAGAGATTGGAGGAATGGGTCTGCAAGACAAGGAAGGCCAGAGATTACCTGTGAGGGGGTCCAGGACACACTACTCCAAAATATGGCACGTGGGCATAAACTGAAGGAGTCTGAGCAAACAGCAGAAACAGGAAGGTCACGCTGACCTCCCCTGACCACCCTCCCCTTCTCTTCTGAAGCAAATCATAAAACCCTTATGTAAGAGATGCCTTTCCTATACTCAAAGGGAAGGAACATCCTTATCTCCAAAGACAAGGGACACCAAGAATACAAATAAGCAGGCTTTGGCAAGCTTCCCCCAGTTAATTGTACATACCTCATACTCCTTGCCCTATTATATCTTTCCACTTTTCATCAAAGCTCGCATAAAAGTACACAAGCTTAACATTTTCTTCAGGCCTTCACTTCCCTATGAATGCTCCTGTGTCACATAAAACTTGTATTAAATACATGTGTATGCTTTCCTCCTGTGTATCTTTATCAGTTTAACTTTCAGACCCATCCAGAAACACTACGAGAGTTGAAGAAAGCTTTTCCTCCCCTCACCAGAACCCCAGAAGCTGGGAGAGAGCCGTGGGGTGGATTCTCTCTCAGAGCCTCCAGCAAGGAATCAACCCTACTTGATACTCCTCCTGACGCCTTGATTTCAGACTTCTTTTCTCCTGAACTGCGAGAAAATGAATTATGTTGTTTTAAGCCACTCAGTTTGTGGTATTTTGTTCAGACAGCCCTAGGAAACAAACACCCTCTACAAGATAGATATCACTAAGTAATTTGCCCAAAGTTACACACCTACTATGTCAGTGACTAATAGTTACCTATACCAGTGTACATTCTCTCCTTTTTCTTTGCCAACAGAGGAAAACTTTCTTGAGGTCGACAACATGCCCATTTCCCAGCCCAGGGACGGTCTGTGAGAGAAAAGCGGAAGTCACAGGAATGATTCTTTAGAGGAAACGGAATTCTTCCTCCTGCCAGCAATGCGGGTGTCCTGACTGGAGCTCCTGGAGGGGAGGGGTTGGGGGCATGCTGAGGAGGGAAACCATACTCTAAGGAGGGCAAAGCAAATAGGTGGAGGGAGCTTGGGTCCCTGATGGCTGGGGAGCTGCCATATCAGCCCTGACTTCTTTTATCACAGGAATATACTGAAAATAAAACGACGCCTTTTAATCTCACTGCTATCTGGGTAAAAACTAGTCCAAATTGCCACCACTACCTAATGCCAAAATTAAGATTTGAAGCTGAACATACTATTAGCCCACTTGCTTTCCTGCAGGAGGTCTGGGAACAAGCCCTGGTTTTGTGCCTACTGCATACGACAATACGTATTGAATACGATACATATGAGTCGTATGCTATTCTAGGCCCTGGGATACAGCAAAACAGACAAAAACCCCTGGGAAAGGAGGGGTTACACATAACTTTTAAAAAAATACGCCAATGTCGGGTATGATAGTGATAAACGCTGTGAAACAAAATAACACAGTCAAGGTGGGACGGGAAGAGAGTTTCACTTTCCATTAGGGTGGTTAGGGAAGCCCCCACTGGGAAGGTGAGTGACATCTGAGCCAACACCTGGAAGAGGCAAAAGATGGAGATACATGGATGACCAGGGGAAGAGCTCTCCAGGTAAAAGAAACAGCAAGCCACAGGGTCATGACCCACCTCCCCCATCCAATCTGTAAAATGAGGCGACTGGACAAAACGATCTTAAACCTTCCTTAGAAATGTGCTGAGTATGTGGGAGCATATGAAATGAAAGGACCAGCAGGAACCTTGCTTGAAAATACTTCCCATCTGTAAGGAGGTCCCCAAGCAAATCTTCTAGGCTAGAATTTCTCTCAGTCCCATGGGAAGTTTATAGGTGTAATGTAAAAGAGAAGGGAGTGGCAAGAGATTGTTCTGAGGTCAAAGAAGCTTTGGAAACTGGTTTAAAATAAACAGAATTTAGTTACCTCAGGACTTCTCAGATCCTTTAATATGCCAACATCGACACGATTATCTCTCGATTATCTCAAAGTGAGTTGTAGTATCTACCCAATTTATTTGACCACAGAAGCCTTTTTTATGCAGAGCATCTGGGGAGACTATTCCTTAGAACACACTTTGGGAACTAGCGGCTTGCAAACTTTTTCTCTAAAGGACCAAATAGTAAATATTTTAGGTTCTGTGGGCCAAATAGTCTGTTGCAACTATTTGATTGTGCCATTTTGGCTAGAAAGCAGCCATAGACAACATGGAAATGGATGGGTGTGGCTGTGTTCTAATAAAACTTTGTTTATGGAGACTGGAATTTGGATTTAATGCAATTTTTACATGTCATGAAATGTTATTCTTCTTTTGACTTTAAAAAACTATTTTAGAATGTGAAAAGCATTCTTAACTTACTGGCCATACAAAAAACAGGCAGGGGACTGGATTTGACTGTACTTTGCCAACCCTTGCTTTAGTGAGATGTACTATTTTCGTAATTTTTCCTTAACTGGTACATTTTTTTAAATGCATGCTAACAATGTACTACTTAAAGTCACAGTGCTGGTATCTTGACCAAAAGAAAAAAAAAAGTGGTTGCAAATCATATTCAGAAAATGTCTTTGAAGCAGAAGAAAGACTGTTCAGAAGAAATAACACAATTTTAGACATAGTCCCTTATAATTACCCTTAACAGAAAAATGGAGTTTAACTCTGCACTTATAATTCTAGTTATACTTTGATAACAGAACCATTGGGGAAAAAATGGCATTTCTTTTTTTTAGTATTGGTTTTTATTTTCCTCTATAAAATTTCTAAAAATTGAATTATCAGTCCTTCTCTAGAAGGCACTCAATTAAATGCTTGTTGAATGAATGCACTGTCCCTTCTGTTAAAGGGAAACATTGCATTCAGCCTTGCCTTAGGCAAAATTGTAATGAAAGTTATCTTGAACGTCTCTGTATGGTATGTCTATTCACCATTATTACTGTTTTCAAACCAACCTTTCCCTTTCCTTCTGTTGCCAAGATCTCAGTACCTTTATGTTCCTTTCTCTTCCACGTTTTTTTTTCGCGGGCCCCTCACTGTTGTAGCCTCTTCTGTTGCGGAGCACAGGTTCCGGACGCGCAGGCCCAGTGGCCATGGCTCACGGGCCTAGCCGCTCCGCGGCATGTGGAATCTTCCCGGACTGGGGCACAAACCCGCGTCCCCTACATCGGCAGGCGGACTCTAAACCACTGCGCCACCAGGGAAACCCTCTCTTCCACTTTTAATTAAAGCCTGTGCTTAGCATAAATGAGTCTCACTCTCACTATTATGTAAATGACTTATAACAGCAAACAGCTTTAACTATTCTGTAAGGCGTATTTGCATTTTAACAGAAGGAATGAAGCTTTATATTAGGGAACCAGCAGGTGGTAAAAGCATTTCTTCCAGGAACCTCAGGTAAACTTCCACTCATGAAATCACATCCCGTAGGAAGTCACCTCCTTCACCCATAAGGAAAATCTTGTCACCAGATGGAAACAGCTTGCCTGTAGTGGAATCATGCATGGTTCCAGGCAGAGGCTCCAGTCAAGGCTAGCCTCTACCCAGATCTAAGGCAGACTGGGGCAAATAATATAGCCTCTACCCAGATCTGGGGTGGATTGGGGCAAATAGTATCCTCCAAGAAGAGTCACAAATACGGACAGTGATTGTCCTTTGGATTGCAATTTGGAAACACCTGTAGGGGAGGAAGAAGAATTTTCCCCTACTTTTCAAAGCTCTTAGCTGAGACCTTCTGTAACAAAAGACAAATTAACAAGAGGAAAACAATACAGAAGTTTATCAACATGTATACCTCATGTATACATGGGAGATAGCCAGGGAAAGCGAGTAACTTCCCAACGTGGCCTAAGCCACCAGCTTAAATACCATCTTCAGCTAAAGACAAAAGAAAGAAAGGTGTAGCCAATATTTTATAATGACTATAAATGGAGTATAACCTTTAAAAACTGTGAATCACTATGTTGTACACCTGTAACTTATATAATATTGTACATCAATTATACTTCAATTAAAATAATAACAATACTTTTAAAAGACAACATGATATTGGGGGAAAAAAAGAAAGGTGTGTGGGAGGGGGAGTTATGGGGAGGTTACCAGGAAAAGGGTTTGTTATACAGATTTAAGTTGCTGCCTTCTCCACTGATGAGATTCTCTTTTGATTTAGTCACAATTTTCTTCCTGGTGCAAAGAGGGAGACCACTTACAAATGGAAATTTCCTTTATAAATGTAAATGTCCCTTACCAAAGGGTAACTTCTACTGTTTTAAGAGCTTCTCCTGTATCTGCTGTTTCTCAAATAATCAGCTCAATATAATCCCTATGCCAAAGAAGCATATCTTGGAGTGGCATATTCTGCTCCACTTCACACCAATACACTGAGGTCTATCTTAGAAAAAAAGTGTGCTACTGGGGGCTTCCCGGGTGGCGCAGTGGTTGAGAGTCCGCCTGCTGATGCAGGGGACACGGGTTCGTGCCCCGGTCTGGGAGGATCCCACATGGCGAGGAGTGGCTGGGCCTGTGAGCCATGGCTGCTGAGCCTGTGCGTCCGGAGCCTGTGCTCCACAACGGGAGAGGCCACAACAATGAGCGGCCCGCGTACCGCAAAAAGAAAAAAAAAAAGTGTGTTACTGGAATGCTTATGGGAGAGACTTCAAACCCAAGGACTTCCGGCTGAGATTTTAAGTCCCATCACCTAAAGGGAAAGGCTTGAGATGCTTGGCTAGCAAATATTCATGTGGAATATCAATTTTTATAGTACCAATATTTACTTTGCCTTTTATAAAGTACATAAAATATACAAACGAGTATTCAACCTACCTTGAAGTGGCAGCTCTGCACACTGTCATTGGCTTTGGATCATTGCTTGAATTGAACAACATTATAATTTAGAACACAGACACTCTCAGACTCACCGGAGAACATAAAATTCTTATCAAAGGACAGCGTAACCCAATTGCAAATGTAATGGAGGACATGCATTGCATTGCATTTCTCTTTCCCATTACGTTCATTTGCTCTCCACTAGGGGATGTGATTTTGATAACTCTCTGCTCTTTATGTTGATGGTTTGCAGGGAACTGAGTGAGAGTAAGAGCTGAAAAAGAAACAAGTCCTTCGCATTCTCACATTACATTATACTTTCCAACCGTTTGAAGTTAGTGTAACCCTTCTCTAAGTACTTGGCAAACTTTAAACCATACATCTGTGAAGCTGGGTGTTTTTTTTCCTTTCACATTACCTTTCACCTAGTTTAAAATAAACCACTCATTGTTCAAGAGGGAAAACTCAAATTTGTTTTTCCAAAGTAATCTATAATGGAGTAAAACATTGCTGGAAGGTTTGCAATTAACTAATTTACTATGCAAAAAATCTCAAAGGGAAAGTAAGTTAATGAGGGAATCATTTTTCGACCTTCAATATTTAGGCCTCTATTTGCTTTTTTTAATTAACAAAATGTAAACTCTTTTTTGAATTAGAAAAGCATATGAACCAGATTTTCTAAATGTTTAAATTATACAGAAACATATACAGTTAAAGGGAAAAAGTAATACCCGCTTGCTTTTGTATCTTGATTTCTTTTAGTATTAAAATAATAGAAGCAAATGTATAGAAATAAGAAGTTTGTTTGCAAATTGGATTCGATTTAACTTTTAGTTTTGCCTATATTTTTTACAGACTTTATCACTAAGAGATAACAAAAAACTATGTTAAAAATCAATATAGAAATACATATATATATATATCTCGAAGGCCTACAATGTGCCCACCTGGTTCCGGCTTCTAGAAGTGATATGGAGATGAATAACCACATAGCCTTAACTCTATAATAGACAGTCATAGCTAATAAAATGGAAACTTGTACTTTGGCTGCTAAGGCCTTTCCTGATCTGACTTTGCCTGGTTTCTGTTGCTCTCTTACATGCCTTGCCCTGGAACCATATGAAACTCTTTACAATTCTCCAAACACTCTAACCTTTCCCATGCTTTTATGCCTTTGCAAACACTCATCTCTCTACTTGTAATGCCCTTTCCCCCTTGAAGCACTTCATGAAGTTCTAGTCATCCTTCAAGTATCAACTCAAATATCACCTCCTCTTTAATTACTTCCAGGCCCCCGGGGAAGGAAAATTTGGTTACTCCTTTGTCCTTGAAGCCACAGCACCCTCAGCACACTTCGGTAAAGTGAATGTTTTGTGTTTACTGATTTCTGTCTCTGTCTAGAGCGCGCTTCTGAAGAATGAGGAGTGGGAATTTGTCATCTTCACTTTCCCATTTATCCGTCGTGAGTGATGCGTGGTGCGCAATAATAAAAGTGGGTCGGAAGCAGGAGGAATGAGTGGCTTTCTCTTTCTGGATGTGGGGAACACTCCCCGGAGGAGCTGACGTTGGGCTTTGACCAGAAGTGTCTCAGGAATTCCAAGTAAAGGAAAGAGCACGTGCAGAAGCACGTGACTTGGTGCGGAAGCAGATGAGGCTTTTCAACGGGGCTTGAGCCAAGACTGAAAGACCCGACGTGCCACACTCCAGGGTTTGGCCGCAGTGGCGGGCACGTGCAATGGGAGACGGAGAACCGCTGGGACACCGTTCTCATAGTCTGGGCAGCGACAGACCACAGCCTAGACTGAGATCATAGCAATGAGGATGGAAAAAAAAACATTAAGATTACAGAAAGATTTAGGGGATAGAATTGAACCTTGATTTGATATGGGGTCCTGGGGTAGAGGTAGGGTTTTAAGCACTGAGTCATAAAATGAGGGAGATCACTGGCCATGGCTGTGTGCACAGCAGATGGGATTAGGGGTGTAGGGGGTGGGGGGAGGGGGAAAAGAATAGAACTACTGCCCGCCCAATCTCAGCTACATTGCGGGTTCAGAAGACTTGGGGGGACTGCCCCTTGAGTCAACTTTCACTTATTACACTGCTTGCATGGGAAAAGTGATCTGAGTCCTAAACTGACTTTCAAACACAGCTTTGGAACACAGCCCGTGTGTAGCTCGGGACTGGCTGTTCCGAGGGATGTGGTGGGGGGCCAGGGCTTGAAGCCACTCGAGCGCCAGTCTGAGTTAACTTCACAATAAGGATAAACAAGCACTGCTGTGTATCTGGAGAAATTGCCACTTTGCTGCATCAGATAAAATTTGTACTTTTCCACTTCTATTAAGTGATTGCTACCAATTTGCTAGTTAATAGGAACAGAGATCAACTTTCACAGTGCTTTCTTTGCCTGCCAATAAGTCCAGAAGCTATCCATTTCCAGTAAATGATGAAAAGTATAGGAAGACAGGAAATCACAGCATTTGTACTGTGAAAACAAATAAATGATGATATGGAAAATGAAAATCAGGTGTAAACAGGTAAAAATAGAAGTAACAATCCGAAGGAAATGCCTTCCATCCCCTTTAGGTTAAAAAAAAAAAAGGATATGTGTCATCACTGCACAAAACAGTTTCAGAAGAAGGAACTATAATTATATACAATGTTTATAGTTAAACCCTTCAGTGTTCTCCGGAAAATAGATCTTGGCTTAATTGTATGGTAATTTATACTTAGGGGGCTTTACTGCAAAAGGAACAGGTTCCTCTACATTTATCCACCCTCTGGGAATGCTGGAAACGGGCACGTGCTCTGGATGGAAATAAAGACGACTGGGTTCCACAAGATGATTGCCAGAATCCAGAGCTTCTCCTGACTCTTTCAGCCCTTTATTGTCAAAGCTTATCTTTTAAGGCAAGCAGGAGCTAGACTGAGTATGGGGCTGGTTGGTTTTGCTCATCAGCTACAGAGCTTAGAGCCAGGAAATACCAGAAAGGCAACATCCAGAAACTGAGGTTTAGAACTAAGCAGTCCAAATGAAGTTTTAACCAAAAGGCTAAAATCGAGACTTGGAGAGAAAGCCAAGCACAAGTGGCAGGAGCAGATCCCAGAACATTGGAAGTCAAGTCAGGCCCATTCTGGGCTTTCAGTCAGGGTGCTGGGCACGTTCAGACGGATGCCATAATGGCCCCATGGTAGACCAGGGCCTTGGAGGAGGCAGCAACTGAAGAAAGTCCAGGAGAGAGAAGTTGCCTTATGATGGGAACTGGGTGGGGAAAGGGGTTTGCAGATAGTAACTGACTGCTGGAGTGAGTGAGGCTTCGTCACCCTGAAGACATAGAGTTGGCAGTCTCTGGGCATTAAGTTAGAGAAACCATATTTAAAGAGAGCCAAACACAAAGCATAGCAGAGCTCAGCTCAAATGGCAACATTTATTAATTTAGAAACTATTTTTTGAGTATTTATTGTGCTCTAGTCACTGGACAAAACCTTGGAAATGCAAATAGGAATCCATAGTGGCACAAGTGTGTCACCTTGTTCTCTATTCATGAATGAAGGACTTATTCCCCAGCTCTGGAAGTGCTCTTAGCAGAAAGCCCTCAGCTTTCAGGCCCGTAAAGGGACTGCCTGAACAGAGAAGACCGCACCTCATTCCCAGAGGAGCCCACACTGCATGGCTGATCAAAGTGGGGCCCAGCACCCTCACCCCAACTCAGGACAATTCAGAAGAGTCATTCCAACTTCAGGGCTGCCCATAGGTTTGACTGAGGACTCCACTGAAACTGCATTGCTCTTCAACCTCTCCCTCTGCCCAAACCTTCTTCCTGTCCTGTCCTTCTCTTGTCTTCTATAGGAATTGATGCCCAGTTTACCAGTGAACTTACTGTATACCAATCTCCATCTCAGAGTCTGCATCCTGGGGAACCCAACTCAAAACAGTTGGTACCAGAAGTACCCACAAACCTGGGATGGGATTTCAGAGCTGGATCACCCACCACCCGCTTGGAAATGAGGACCCCCATCACTGGTGGCGATGGAGCACAGGTAGCCCCAGAACAGATCACAGTGCTATTATTAAAACTGGCACCAATAATAAAGTGGAATGGTATTTTGTAGATGGATATGCGCTAGTACTAGGTGTAATGTATCAGGTGTTTGAGAAATATGGAGGGAAATAGTAACTTATGGGCAGCTCTTGTTAGGCTGGAGTGATGCTTTGGAAAAAGAAAACAAGAGACGAAGAGTGGCTGAAAGCTTATTGTGAAAGCCATATGGCCTCCTTGGTAGTACATAAAGAGGCTCTCATTGTCTGCAGTAGGAATGAAGAGAAAGCCAAGACCAGACCCAGGATTTCATCATGAAAAGAACTGAGCTCCAAAAGAGGCAGGTCTGCTATGCCGAGATCAGGGCTCTGGTTGGGAAAGGATAGAACTCTCATATGGGATAGGATTCTTCGGAGTTGATGGCTCCAAAATCCCCAGATTCCTCAAATCTGAGCCTGCAGAAAATACCCACCTATCCAATTAGGAGCTACACTCCCTACTTCCTTGAGGATAATGCAGAGGTCTCCCCACTGAAGACAACTTGTGCTCTTCCCTTTCTCCCTTACCCCCTCCCCAAGATCTGTACCCACCTAACCTCTGACTTCAAGGATAATAACTAGGTTAAGTCACAGGTTAAGATGGGGCCATGCTGATGAGGAAGAAAAATAACTACTACCAGGAAGCTGCAGGTCTTGGCCAGCATGTACTTGTAGGAGCCAGGAGGCTAGGTTTGAGAATGAATTAAGGAGTCTGAAACATAAAGATGGATTTAAAAAAAAAAGAGTTTAGAGTTTATCAGCTTGAATCAAAAGAAAGACCCGAGGAGTTGTTGCAGATATGCTACTAGGATGGCTTCTAGATGCATGGAAAAAAAGTAGCCCACACTGAGTGAGATTAACATGCTAAAAAGTGGAAGAAGAGATTAAAAGGCTCAGAGAGGTGGGTATGATGTAAGGATATACCATGTAAGGCTGGAAAACCCATTGGAGCACTACGTTCCATAGAAAAGCCAAAGGATGCATAATTTACCAAAACACTGAGGGAGGCACTGGAGAGAGGGGCTCTAGCATCACTAAAAAGGTCAGTTGTGGCTCTTCTCTCTAGGCCAGGGCTGATGGTGGGAGATGTCATTGAATAATAGGGATCACTAACAGCCATGGGAATGTTAGAACCCTGAAAAACAACAGAGGCTAGGTGGAAGTGCTTAGCTATTAAAAGGCAGGTGGATGCAATTATTGTCATGAGTGGTAAGATTGAAGGGGCAGCCAGGGAAGCCTGATCCACAAAGAATCATGGATATAGTTAATAGAACACAGCCTCCCTAGTGGAAAGATAGATGGGTGGCCAACATGGGTACTATTCAGTCTGTATAATCAAAAGAAATCAAGGATGGAAATGTAAATATATGTCCACATAAAAACTTGCACACAAATGTCTATAGCAGTACTATTCAAATGTTCATCAACTGGTGAATGGATAAACAAAATGTGGTATATCCATACCATGGAATATTATTTGGCCATAAAAAAGAATGAGGCATTGATACATGCTACAACACAGATGAATGAACCTTGAAAACATGTGGTTCAGTGAGAGGAGCTGGTCACAAAAGGCCACATATTATATGATTTAGTTTACATGAAATGTCCAGAATAGGCAAATATATAGATATAGAAAGTAGATTAGTGATTGCTCAGGACCAGGGGGGTGTGGGGTGGAGATAAGGTGGTGTCCCTAAAGGGCACAACATTTCTTTCTGAGTTGAGGGAAATGCTCTAAAATTGCAGAGATGGTTGCACATATTTGTGAATACACTAAAAACCACTGAGTTGTACATTTTAAACAGGTAAATTGTATGCTACGTGGATTATATCTCAATAAAGCTATTTAAAAAGGAAAGAAAGAAATAAAAGATGGATAAACAGGAGGCTGAAGATAGTTAGCTCAATAAAAAGTCACAATTCTTTGCCAAGTTTCTGAACCTGAACCAGCTTTCCAACTTAGAACCTAAAAAAAAGAGGGCACATCCACAGGAGGAAGGGTCCTGAAATACCATGGAACATGAAGAGATTCCCCCAGCCCAAGAAACCAGAGGCTGCGCACCAGGGAAAGGGAATAACCAGATATTTCAAGAACCATTGGACATTGAGTCTGATTTGAAACTGATACTCAGAGACCTGAAGCAATAGAATGGATCCCCTTGCAGAGAGAGGCATATGGGGATGAAGTAAGAAGTAAGTTCAACTTACTTATGGGTCCACTGGCTCTGCAGACCCGCCCCCATGTCCATTTCTCTAACCCTCAAATGTATCACTGGAATAGGTACACTTGGCAAAGACCCATATTGGGTCCTCGCCCTGGGAGATAAGAGCTATCTTAGTGGGGAAAGCCTAGTAGAAGCGCCTAAAACTGCCCTGCCTTCACTCCCAGCCAAGATTCTAAGTCAAAAACAGTATCTCATTCCTAGGAAAATGGCACAAATTAGTGAACACTCCATGTCAGATTGGGATGAGTGCTATGGAGAATAAATCAAGGAAGGAGCTTGCAAATTAAAATATGGTAGTCTGGAAAGAACTCAAAGAAAAGACATTTGAGCAAAGACTTGGAGACTGTGAAGGCTTGGTGTGAAAGGAAGAACCTGACTCCAAGGTTCTTGGTTTGAGCATCTGGAAGAATGGCATTGTCATTTACTAAGATATAAAGGAGAGAGGATGGGATTTGGGAAAGCAGCTAGATGTACACGTCTGTAGTTCAAGAGGGAGTCCTGGGCTGGGAATAGGAAGTAAGCAGATGTAAGTATATCCTGGTGGATGGGTTTTTAAGCTATGAGACTGAATGTTATCAACAAAAGATTGAGTGTACATCGGACCCTCAGTCTTCTTTGGGATAAAAACAAGGAAATTGAGAAAGAGAAGCCAGTGAGGTAGGAGGAAAATCAGAAACCTTGCAATGTCTGGAAACAAGTAGAGAAAATCCTTCAAGGAGTTGAGTCTGATTAATTGCATCAAACTATGCTTCTGAATCAATGAATATGGGGACTGGGGAGGGTCCTCTAGAGTTAGCACTGCTGAGGTCATTGGTTACCTTCACTAAAGCAGTTTTGAGGTCAAAAGCATGATTGGAATGGATTCAAGAAAGAATGGAAAGAGCAGATTTAGTGACAATGAACACAGACAACTCTTCAAGTAGTTTTCCTTTAAAGAGAAATGGGTCTGTAACCAGGGGAGAAGTGATTCAACAGAGTTTTTTTATAGTGCCAGAAATAATATGTTTATGATGAGAATGGTCCAGTAAAGAGGGGGAAGTTGATGATGTAGAAGAGAAAGGGGAAGATCGATAGAGCAATGCCCTTGAGTGGTTGAGAGGATGGGATCTAGTGTATAAGTGGAAATAATGGCCTTAGACTGGAGTGAGGGTAGTTCACACATAAAAATGCAGGGACAGGTAGAGCATATGGACACAAACTCAGGCATGTGTGTAGTTGCAATGGGAGAATGAAAATTCTCTTCTGATCGCTTCAATTCGTTCAGTGAAATAGGAACAAAGGTTATCAGTTGAGAGTTTGTAAGCGCCTAGGTTTTATTCTCTGTCAGGATAGGGACCCACTGAAGTACTTTGAGCCGGGATATAATGTGATCAGGCATAGATCTAGTGATTCATGACAAGTAAAGGTGGTGAGACAGGTGGAACAATCCAGGCAAGGGATGATGAAATGTCTTGATTCTGGCAATGGAAAAGAAAGGATGTGGTGTAGAGACTTAGGAGATAAAGTTAACAGACATGGTTAGGTTTCCTAAAGTCTCTCCCCCTCTCCATCTCCTTACCTTTCTTTACTTTTCTGTATAGCACTTACTGTTATCTGACAGTATAACCTATTCTTGTTTGTAGATTGGCTGTGTCACTCACCAGAAAGAGATAGAATGTGAGTTGTGTTAGGGCAGAGACTTTGTCTTATTCACTGTTCTGGCCTCTGTTCTGGCCACTAGAAACAGTGACTGGCACTAACTGAAGCCTTAATCAATATAAGTGGAATGAGGGATTGGACGTGAGGGACAAGGTACAGGAAAGTGTTTAGGATAAGTTCAGAGTTCTGGTTTGGGTCGCAGGGAAAATGGTGATGTGGAAACACTTTGACAAATTCTGGAAGTCCGTTAGACCTTGAAATTAGAAGTAACTAAACTTGGAGCAACCGAGGCTCTGCAGCTTCGACGTATACGGCCAGCTTCTCTTTTTACTACTACATGCTCTTCCAGAGAACTTTCAGTTCTGTTGCTTGCCTGTAACTACAGTACTATTGATACTTAGATGATAGTACTAAGTAGCATCATCTAATGATAATGGCTAAGAAGAATGTGAACTATGTCCTAGGCACTATTCTAATTAATTTACATGCATTAACTCATTTAATCATTTTTTAAAAGTGAGACAGGTATAATTTTTATTTTCTTACTTTGCAAATGAGAAAAATAGTGGCCCAGAGGTGGAATGGCAGAGACATGATTTAAGCCCAGACAGTCTGGTTCTAGAACCCATGCTTTTCATCTCAATGCTGTATTATTACCTCTTTAGATTGCTGCTGAATGACTCCCAAAACTCTATCTCTAAAGCAGATGTATTATTTTTGTTACCAAATTACCCCAAAAAGGTCACGCACAATAATAAATAATTGTGTTCTCATAGTTTCTATGGATCAGGGATCTGAGAGTGGCTTGGCTGGGTGACCCCTGCCTCAGGTTCTCTCATGAAGTTGCAGTCGAGATGGTATCAGGGGCTACAGTCATCTTTGGCTTGATGGGGCTGGAGGACTGGCTGCTTAGGTGTCTCCCTCACATGCCGCCAGGTTGGTGCTGATTGCTGGCAGGTGGCCTCATTCCGTTGCCATGTAGAGCTCTTCAAAAAACTGCCTGTGTGTCCTCACAGCATGGCAGCTGGCTCTCCGCAAATTGAGTGATCCAAGAAGCAGCAAAGCAAAAGCCACAGTAGCTTTTAACACCTGGCTTTGGAAGACACACACCACCATTTCTGCTATATCCTGTTGGTTACATAGGTCAGTGTGGGAAGGAACTACATAGGGCATGAATACTGGAGGTGAAAATTGTTGGGGGCCATCTAGGAGGCTGGCCACTGCAGCAGATGTTGTTCCAAGGTCAGTGCCTATCTGAATTTCCAAAGATAGAGCAGCCACATGTTCCACTATTTATCTTTTTTTCAAACTTGTTTCTTCTTCTGCACTCACTAATCTACTTCCAGTCATCAAATCTAGGAATCTGTAAAACACCCTACCCTCAAACTTCTCTCTCTTCTCTCCTAAATCTATTTCAAATCTCTTGCTAAGTTTTGTCAAGTCTATAATTTATAAGCATCTTGTAATTTGAGTGACATTCTGAAATTCATATGTGCTATGGGCTGAATTGTGTCCTTCCCCAAATTCATATGTTCAAACACTAACCACTGCAATGTGACTGTATTTGGAGATAGGAACCACAAGGAAGTAATTCAGGTTAAGTGAGGTTTTAAGGGTAGGGGCCTCATCCAATACGATTAGTAACTTTATAAGAGACACCAGAGAGTATGCTCTTTCCACCATGTGAGGACACAGCAAAAAGAGCTATCTGGGAGCCGGGAACAGAGCTCTCACCAGAAACCGACCATGCTGGCATCCTGATCTCAGACTTCCAGCCTCCAGAACTGTGAGAAAATAAATTTCTGTTGTTTAAGCCACCTACTTCATGGCATTTTGTTATGGCAGCCTGAGCAGACTAATACAATATGAAAACAGAAAAACCTGGTTTGTGATTGTTACTGTGATATTTTCATTCCTAGGTACGAGCAACTCTAGATATACCTCCTTCTAGGGCTATTCTGTGACGCTCTCTCTGAACTTCCTAGTAGGAAGGACTCTCCTCTGAGTGCATGTTGTTCTTTGTTAGTATTTCTCTTGTGGCATACCAAGTTATAATAGTTTTTTGTGTGTAGGTGAGTTATCCCTAAGTCATAATGTCTTTAAAGGAAAGGAATAGTTTTAGTTTTATGCTTGATATTGCTATTGAAAGGAAGTAGCCATCAAAACAAAAAGCTTAATTTATGGCTTGCTAAGCAAGAGAGAGCTGTGCAGTATCTCTCTAAACAAAGCAGAAAGCTAGAGTTAATCATTTTTTCTTTTTTTTTTTGCTTTATTGAGGTCTGATTGACAAGTAAAAATTACATATATTTAAGGTGTACAGGGACTTCCCTGGTGGCGCAGTGGTTTAAAATCCACCTGCCAATGCAGGGGACACGGGTTCGATCCCTGGTGTGTGAAGATCCCACATGCCACGGAGCAACTAAACCCGTGTGCCACGACTACTGAGCCTGCACTCTAGAGCCTGTGAGCCACAACTACTGAGCCTGTGTGCCACAGCTACTGAAGCTCACACACCTAGAGCCCATGCTCCACAACAAGAGAAGCCACCACAATGAGAAGCCTGTGCACCGCAATGAAGAGTGGCCCCCGCTTGCCGCGACTAGAGAAAGCCCGCCCGCAGCAACGAAGACCCAGGACAGCCAAAAATAAACAAACAAACAAGTAAATAAATAAAGAAATTTATTTTTTATAAAAAGATGTACAGCTTGATGTTTTGATATACAGATACATTGTGAAAGCATCACCACAATCAAGTAAGTAATATAACCTTCATCTCACATAGTTACCATTTCAAAATTTTTTAGAGTCAATCTTATATAAAGTTTTGGGAAGCGTGAACTTCAGGGACTGGCAGACTTTCAGATGTGGAGCATAGGGATTGGCTGACCTTTAGCTGTGAAAGTTTGATTACTGGAGGGAGCCTAGACCTGACTACTGGCTTTCAGAAGTGTGGATTTGCCACTGTCTTTGGTTAATCAGGGTAAGTTTAAAACTGATCTGCCAACAACTTGTACTATGACTGAAGAATAACTGGGTCTTTCCTTGAAGTCTTTATTCTCAGTACCTAATATGGTGTCTTATTCAGTTAGTATTTGTTGAGTGAATTAATGAAACTATTTTTTTCCCACTCATTTTAAGTCTACAAGAAACAATATGCTCTAAAAGTTCATAAAACCAATACTTTAAAAAGACAAAAACAAAAAGTTTAAAGCCACATGAATGTCCAATAATAAAGTAAGAAAACTATGCTTCATTCACTCACTAGACTCTTGTGTGCCCTCTGAAACGGATGGTTATCAAGACCAAATCACAACATGGAAACATATTTTTGATATGAGTAAGTGAAAAAATGATACAAAAATACATAATAAAGCAAAAACCATACAAATAAAAAAAAATAAGATAACACACCAGAATGATAATATCGATTGTGGTTTAAGGATGTGAAGTTATTAGGTGATTTTTTTTCTTTTTTCTATTCCCTAAGTGTTCTTGTGTCAATATTACTATTTATAATTATTTTCAGACATTTTAAAGCTACAGTCACGATTTTCTCCTTACCTGTGGCACTTAAACACAGAACAGTAGGGTTTGGAAAGGACTTTACACTTCTGCTAACTGTACTAACAAAGCTGGTCTCATCACTACCATGCAGGATACCTCCCCAAGTCACTGATATAGGACAGGAGAAAGCAGATCTAGACAGAAAAGAAAGATGAAAGAAGAACTTTGCCTGGAATAAATTGAGCTTCCCGAGTATGCTACGGAAGACAAAACATAAACACTTGTCGTTTAGTCCTCATCTTAAATTCCCCATCTACTCGTGCTCTCTATTCACCTCACTGGCACTCAGACCTGAACTGGTTCCCAAACCAGTACTGATGCAGGCTGGGCATAAATTAAGAATGTCCTTCACTCACTCTCTTCTACGCCCCAGACTTGGAAAGACTTAGTCAGGCCTATTGCTCGATAGGCCAGTCTCAGCTGAGTGACCATATTATCATCTGAGTTTCTTGTCTTACCCTCCCCCTTCTCCATGGCTTGGATCCTATGTCTTGACCAAGCCCTGGAAGCCCTCCTTCCCTAAGCCCATGGTGTCCAACACTGAGTATGACTGGGGGCCAGAGGGACACCTCGACTTTTAGCTATGATTATAGTCACTATCTGAGGTGCTAATCAGAAGCAAGTACACGAAATTTCATTTAACATAGGAAAAACCACTACTTTAAAAGTGCCAGTTAGTAGGCAAAATATATTTAAAAAATGAAGACCATAAGAGAGGCATTAGGAAATGGATCCCTTTGGTGGCAAAGAATTTAAAATATACTGATGTTCAACACAGAATGCAAGACATCTCAAATCCTTTGGAAACGAAGTGGAAAATTAATAAATACAGGAGATATTAGCATCCAAAAATGGCCATCTAAAATGGACTCATGTCATAGAAAAAAAAAGTTTGATTGCATTTTATTTTGAAAAACATAATGAAATTATAAAAGTAAATATATTTTATCTTAGTTTATAATTCCAAAAATCAAGAATTTACTACTTTATTGGCATCACTTTCTGATATCCTTCATAATCATGTTTGACTTTTAAAGAATGATCATTTTTATAAGAATGTGAGTGGGCTTTACCAATTTTCCCCAAAGAACTCTATTAAATCTTTGTCTAACTAATTCTCTTTTGAAGCACTTACCTTGTTGATTTTTTCCTTCAACTTTTAGGTACTCTGACCTGGCTAAATTTTGTTGGTCACAGGCTTTGCCATCTCTAACATTACTTTCATCAACTTTATGTAATCCTGTATATTTGGCAAGATTTGCAGTTTCACTTAGAAATCAATTTTCAGTGGCAAAGACTGGTTGGCAGACAAAGACGTAGACCCAGAGGAGTGTTTGAGAAGAGTTCATTAGATTATACTTTCATGTTATGCCTTTAAACGCGGGGATTTGACATTGACTGCTCTGAAGACTCAGACCCTCCTAGGGCCAGAAGGAAACTTCCACCACTTACTCAAGCTCTCGTAACTAAGCCTCAGAGAATGGAAGAAATAAAATAATCCCAGATCGCAGAACAAATTAGGAGCAGCTCAAAGCTTCCAGATCTGCATTGTGTCCCATATAATCAACTGGGAAAAAAAAAAAAAGAGTTGATGTTGACAAGACTCACTCTCTCACAACTCCCCCACTTGGAGGATCTCTCAGGAGAAGCCAAATAACTTCTCCCCAGACCCACTCAGTGACCCTCCCCGTGCAAGGCTAGGGCTAGGTGGAGAGCACCTGAAGCTTGCACAGAGCAATCTGACATTAAATCACTGTTCAGTGGGTTTAAACAAGGACAGCAGCACGGTTATTAGCTAATCCTGCAAACTGCCATTTCAAAAGCAATGTTCAGGGGCAAATCATGGAAATAAAAACATAACCAACTCACATATCACCTAACAGGAAACAAAGGGAGCGGAATAACCCCTCTAAATTGTTCAGGGCTTCTAATCCCCCAAGCCAGCCTGCAAGCCTGAGCCTGAAGCCTCCACCCTGCCCAACTCCACCTTATTTGGCTTGGTCTCCAGAACATCTTTAGGGAGGGGTTGGTCTTATGCAAGCCTGATAACACTTTTCTCTCGTAGAAGCCTCATAGCTCCTTGATCCCAGCAACCAGGCACCTGGAGGTGAGGGAGAAAGCAAGTTTACCAAGAGGGAGTTGAGTAATGAAGATACAAAAGTTTAATTTTTTTTTTTTTTTTCCAACGGAGCAATAAAATTTGCCTTGGAACCAAGCCTGATTAGTAGAGGGGATATTAAAACCCAACTCTATCCCACTTGTAGAGGAAGAACAAATCCTTCTAGTTGTTTCTGAGAACTCAGGATTACCTAACCTGAAAAATTCCAAATAGTATTTTTTAGACTCCAGAAGAATTCTTCATTTGACCCTCAAATGATGTTGCTAATGGTGAGGAACTTGGAAGTAAAAGTGTACCTTGCATCTATGTGATCTCTACTCAGAGGAATTTTTCTAAAATCCAAGTCCTTCAATGGTTTCCCTTTGCTTGAAGATAAAAATCTACAGTCACTAAAGTTTTATAATTTGCGAGTTCTTCCATGGTCCGGCCCTGTAATTTCACCTTTCCAGTCGGCTTCCTTCTGTCCTTGCTTTCATCCCATCTCTGATCTCTCTAACTGCAGCCTCTTCTCCCTCCTCAGCCCTTTCTGCCCTGCCAGCGCCTTCTTATATTTTTTCCCCTGTCGCAAGGCTCCCCTGACACCTTGAAACTTGCTTTGGGGCCTCTCCCGGGTGCTCCCGGAGCGCCCAGCAATCCTGCCATTACTGCACTCCCCACTACCCATTCACTTGTCTGTCTTCTCCACGGACCAACACGTTTCTTGAGGGTTATTTTACATTACATCTCCAGTGCCTGAAAACTAATAGACCCTCGGGAACTACTGAATGTGGAAAGAAACTAACTCTGAAGAGTACCTACCAGTGCTAGGCACGTAGGTAATTTAGACACATCTCTCTTTTAATCCTCAAACAGCTCTAAAATGTAAGGATCATTAACCCCATTTTGTGGATGAGGAAATTTGTCTTGAGACTTGTCACTTGAGCGAGGTATCCGTCCGGTAGGAGCACAGAGTCCGTTGTCTGGCGCTACGACACTCTATTCCCAAGCGGAATGTGCGGTCGCCTGACTGCCTGCAGCTCTGGTGGCACCGCCCAGGCCCGCGAGGCTGAGCCCAGACCCCGCCCCAGGTGCAGGCAGGTATTAGTGCGAGGGCCCGCCCACCGCTTCCTAGGGTCCTGCCCCCGCCCGGATGCCCCGCCCACCCTGTGCCTGGCGGTGGAAGGAGCGGTGTGGTGTGCAGGACCTGCAGGGCTGGGGCCTGCGGAAATGCGGTGGAAAACGGCGGCAATGCAGTTCCAGGTGCCCTTAGGGACGTGGCAGGTGAGAATGGTGTTCACCGAAAAGGAGTCGCTCACAAATCTGAGACCCCGGTTCCCCTCAGCCTCACCCAGGGGGAGACACGTGGGGCCCGCAGAAAGCCGTCAGGCCGCCGTGCTGGAAGCCCCTCCAATTCGCCTCTAGCTTAAGTCCGAGGGTGGTTATAAACCCCAGCTGTCACGACAAGTTTGTTTTTTCGACAATATTCCAGCTCCGCCAGGCTGTAAACAATGACTTTGCCTTAGAAGCGGCAGTTGAATAGGAAGAGCTTGCGAGAGCTGTTTGAGTTGAACTGCCAAGTCTGAGCGTTTGAAGCTCCTCAGAAGTCTGCTTGAATCGCAGCCCAAACTGTATCTTTTCCACAAGGGCTGGACACTTTTCAGGAATCTGGTGCTTCCTTGGAGAATGTTTTCCTCTCCCTGAACTGGAAGCTCCTCTCCACGCTCTACCCCTCTTTGCCCATCAGTTGAAACTTTTCCCATCAGTTGAAAGTGACCTTGTCTGGATGACGCAGAGCCCACCCTGCGTGGAACAAGCCCACAGTGGGGCAATAGCCAAAGCCACACACACTGCCCCTTCTGATCCCAAATCAATGTCTCACCAGGACATTCGCCGGGCATTTCGGAACCTGAGGTCTTGGTTCTGTATTTACTCTGCATTTGCCTTCTTGGGCACCTACTATTAGGTCTGGTGCCCCCCTCTGTGTCCCCAGAGCACCCTGTACATTTCTACCTCAGGCAGAGAACTCACATTTTAAATTTACTTATTTATTGATCTGTCGCTCTCACTAGGCTAGGAAACCTTAGGCCAGAGACATTCTACTGTTCCTGTGTTGGCACAGTCCCTGGCACTTAGAAGCCTGGTTGTGGAATGAATAAGTTCCTTTAGTAGTCAGGAAGGAAAGCTTCCCAATCACGTGGATTATCTCCTTGGCCTATGGAGGACTGTGGAGAACAGGTCAGACCGGAAGATGAATCCAGATAAAGGATGAGGCATTGGAAACAAGAGGACAACACTTTCTTAATTTGATCTTTTATACACTGAAGTCACTCAGGCTAGATTTTGAGCCAAAAAAGCTGCAAATTACTGCATTTTACATCTACCATTCTTTCCTCCCCACCTTTAACCCACACTTATGTAGATATAAATTACTCTGGGAATTCTGGAACCATTAAATTATTTATATTCAATTAAGAGATTTTCACCTTTAGCAGCCCCCTCCTTCTCCACATATTCCCATGCAGAATCAGTATTAGGTACTACAGGGATATTAATATTGGACGGTGGAGTTTTGATGACCATAGAGGCCTAAGTATGAGTTTTCATTTTTCAAAGGAAGGAATTCATGTTTAACCTCATCTCTGACATTCATTCAGTTATAGATGATTTTTAAATATTTAAATATTTTTAAATATTCAAATAATATTGCCTTTTCTTGGGAGGTTGCATGCCTATTTAACAATGCTGTCACTTCTCACAACATTTTTGGACATAATTTAGGCCATAAGAAAAGCAGATTTGCTTCTCAAATACCCCAGAACACCTCAAATACCCCAGAATTCTGAAGGCAAGATGAGTGGGCACGGTAAATGCGGTGTTAAGAGTTGCCTCTCCCCCTCCAAATTTCTTAAATTCACAATTAGTGTTTTTTCAACATGAGAAGACTGAATATCTTAGTTTTCTGAAACAAAAGGAACATGATTTATTGACCTTATTTAACCAGAGGAAACACATGGTGTCATTTAACACTAACTCCAGATTTGGATCAAATTTTGAGAGTGAGCAATGCCTCTGATAGAACTAAGCATCTCCTGGCGGAAAGGAGTCATGCAAAGCTCGGTTTGCTCAACCGAGAGCAAAGCAGGCCAAAGTTTAAAATTATATTCCCTGGGTTTCTACAGGTTATTAAAATATTTGGCTAAATGGTTGAATACACTTAACTGAAAGTCACAGTATTTTCAGATGCAACATTTGGAATTGAAGTAATTGTCCTTCATCTGCTTCTCAGATGGATAGTGTGGCCCTCTCAGAGATTGCCTTGGCAGTGGGCTATGGACTTTGCAAAATCATAGACTAATGGAACAGAATTTCTGGAAGGACTGATTTTGCTAAATGGTCTTTAACTTAAAATATTTTATATAAAAAGACCACAGTATGAATAGAATGCAACATTTATACAAATTTTTAGGATAAAACAGGGCATTTTAAAGAAAATTTTGCTTGCAGTGCTGGCATCATCTCTCCAATTGCCAAAGATATGTGTTCACTTTCCTTTTCCTTGATATTGTTTGGGAGAAGTTTAAGATGCTCTAAGCTAATAGGTTGATCTCAGTCGGAGCTCACTAAATGACCTCGAGAAAAGCTAGCTAGCCTTGACATTGGCCTATGTTTTGGTCATTATCATTCTCTCTTTTTCCATCTCCTATGTATGCTAACAACAAAAGGAGCTCATCTAAAGCTTATACTACATTTGAGGACTGAGAGAAGAGTGCCAAATGGTTATGAACTCTCTTTTGTTTGTTTGTTTTTTTTTTCCAGTTGTCTGTAAACATCTAAGTATCGTGCATGAGGCTCACAGTTTCAGACCATGCTGGTTGTCTCACATCGGATGTCCCTTTCGCAAGAGTAGAGTTTGCATAACTCTACTCCCTCTATAGCACCTTTGGTTTCTCCTTCCAGCTTCTTTTTATGAATGTCTAGCTGCTTCTCCTGCTAGTCTATAGCGACAAGAGGTGAAAGCATGAGCTGGTTTCTACTAAATCTGATATGCCATTTCTGCATTTCCCAAGATGGCTAGAGGTAAACATAGTTCATGATGCCATTTCATATAATTTTTAAGCCCTGTATTTTCTTTAATTTTTTTCAATTATTTCAACTCCTTCTCCAGTTTTTGCACAAAGCCTGATAAAATCTGTAAGAGAAACTTTCTATAATCAAAAAAAAAACAAAAAAGGATCATGCTGTAAAAGTACTTGGAATATGAATAGAGATCAGAGTCTGAAGGATGGATATATTTTAAAGATACCGTTAGTGCTTCCCTGGTGGCGCAGTGGTTGAGAGTCCACCTGCCGATGCAGGGGACACGGGTTCGTGCTCCGGTCTGGGAAGATCCCACATGCCGTGGAGCGGCTGGGCCCGTGAGCCATGGCCGCTGAGCCTGCGCGTCCGGAGCCTGTGCTCCGCAACGGGAGAGGCCACAGCAAAACAACCGACCCTTCTCTCCCCAACATGAGACAGAGTAAGGGCAGGAAGGAAATGACCAGCCACTGAGAGAGACAAGAGACACTTAGTTAACAGACTTCTCATTATACTCTAGGGAATCAAAAGGCAGTGTCCAGGAAGAGAGCAGCACAGGGTGGAGAGACCCATCTTTGCACAGATTTATGGTCCCCTCATCCTCTGAAGACATTGTGAGGGACATACAGTCAGGTCAGTGGAGAGTATAGAGAATGCATGACTACGGACTTGACTCTAAACCTCATCATTGACTATGGCACAAATCATGTTTCCCATCCAAATACACAGTAACTTAATACTGGGTCTCAAAAGGTGGACAATTAAGTCGTACCAGCACTAGGCAGAAGTTTTAAATTAAACAGATGTGATGTGTATTAATGGCCTAATGTGACATCAAAGGAGCAGTTTGGGATTATTTTCTTTCTTTCTCCAAATGGGCTTTGATCTGGCTTTCTCGCTCATATTGCCGGGATTAGTGTGATGTCTAGAGGCTTAGTGTTGGAAATGGACTGCCACTTAAGGACTCGCTGTGTGGCTGTGACTGCCACTCACTAAATCCAATTTCCTGCATAAAGACTGGACCATCATCAGTTCTACTTAAAACGAAACAAAGCAAAGCAAATGCAAGAAGGCTTAGGATATTGTACAAGCAAATAGCAAAAATAAAACTTTCTTTAAAGAGTGTGTTTCTATTATTTTATTTCATGACTTTGCTATTTTTCTAGCATTTTAACATAGAGGAAATTAAAATATTGGAATTAATCTGTATAAAATCTAATACTTGAAAATGGCATAGGTTCAGTATATCAATAAAGTACAGAGACCAAACAAAATATAGTCATTTGATTTAAAAGAGTC
Organism: Neophocaena asiaeorientalis asiaeorientalis; assembly: GCF_003031525.2. Taxonomy (NCBI): domain Eukaryota; kingdom Metazoa; phylum Chordata; class Mammalia; order Artiodactyla; family Phocoenidae; genus Neophocaena; species Neophocaena asiaeorientalis. The sequence continues at coordinate 368,044 of NW_020174793.1, forward strand.
CTCTTACTCCTTCTGTCCTACTCAGAGCAAGTAAGGAAAGATGAGCAAAAATACACTCTAGGCCAGTAAATAAAATGGAGACCTTGAATGCCCTTTTTACTGTTGAGGAGTTTGAAAGAGAAATCTCTTCTTCTTGTAAATGTCAATTGATCTTATAAGCCTAACTGGTCATTTGTCATTCCTTTTGGCTTCCCAGCATCCAAGCACTGCTTCCTATATTTGCAAACCCCCAGCTCCAGTACAGAAGCTGGAATGCTGGATATTTTGCTTTTCCAGGCTACCAGTCTTCCGTGTAGAGTGGAGGCATGTACTCAAGGTCCTCCCCATTAGATGCCCCTCTCCAGGACTTTGAGTTGGAAACTAGTGATACAAAAAAGTAGAGACCATACTGCCTCTGTTCTGACACAGGTGGCCACAGTGGTCGTTCCTGCAACCACTTCCCCGAGGCAGCAAACACAGACATTTTTTGTCCTTGTCCAAGATTTGACGTTAGTGGTACAAGTGGCAGTGTGTGTACCCAGCAGACTCCCTCCATAGCATGAGTTTGGGCATAGTTCCCAGCTCATCTGCAACCTCTAAATCTGATCCTCTGGCTTCTGCAAAGCCTATGATCAACTCCACGCATTTTTTAAAAAATAAATCTGTTTTCTGCTTAAAATAGTTTGAATTTGTTTCTGTTGCTTATAAAAAGAACCTTGATTCATATAGAAACCAATGGCAGGAGCAATTGCTGGCAAAAGCCTCTCAGGAAGCAATCAGAACCTGGGATTCATCATTTGGACTCTCTGTGGTGACAGCAATAAAAATCCATCTAGTATTAAAGGACGGAACTCTGGGAGCCCATGCCACACAGTGGCAAAATTGTTAACCAGAAGATCATCTGAACTGCTCATTAAAGACAAGACTTTGCAGAAACAAGTGGCAACTGACACAGAACAGTCTGAAAGCCACAAGGAACTGAAGAGTGGGCAGGTACTGCTGGACAGCTTAAAGAAAGAGAATGTTCAGCTCAGAGTCCTAAATTGTTGGCCAAGGATCAGCTGAAAACCAAAAACTTTCTGTGATGGTACTTAAAAACACATGTCTTTTGCAGCCACTGGGCTAAGGTAGATGAAACCAAACTAAAAGTTGGATCTTATTGATTGCCAAACTACATTAGTTGAATTCACAGATTCTCCACTTCTAAAAAGGGAAAGTTAGAACTCTGTCTGGAAAAGAATGCTGCCCCCAAATTGAAATAGATTGTGTATGGAATCTGCAGCATATTCTGAGCCTCCCTTGCTAAAGAAAGTTGCCCTGCTTCCCTTCTCACGAATCTATCTTACTTACTTGAAGACCCAACAACAAATTAGCCGGCTTGCAAGAGTAAGTCAGTTCTTCACTTGCCCTCTGCCCTCCATTGTTTGCCAGAACATAACTAGAATCAGAGCCCAGCATGCCCTGAGTGGCCAGTTTAAAAAGTCAAACTAAGGGGAGATTGTTTTGCTAATTTATATTAGGAGGAAAAAAAAAAAAAAAAACATGGAATACCTAAGTGGTATTCTGATGCTGCTGGGTCAAATAGGAAATATTAAAATTTTTAGGTTAGACTGAAATTATCAATGTGGGTGAAATTACCAGAGATTCTGAAATTACTGGGCTAGGGGCAATTTAATTGTATGCTCCATTTTTATATTAAAAGCTGGCCCACTGAAGCTAACTGAGGCAAACTATTGCCCAGACCTGCTGCAACAAATCTTCAAGTTGGCCTGATGATGCAGAAAGCCGTAAAGGCAGCAGGAACCAGGTTGTTGTATCTGCAATTGACTAAGAAATTCCTTTCACGGAAATAAGTGGACCCCTGAATCATGGCATGGGCTTTCCTTCTTTCGGCCTAAATTGATATGAAAGATGATAGACAGCTGTGTTTCTAAACTCTATTGACCTGATGAATTCATTATTCTGTGAGAGGTGTTGAGACCACCAAACTTAGGATACACCTCTGTGATTAACAGTGGGGATCCTTAGGTATCTGACAGCTCACACCAACATGTATCCTTACTCATTTGTGTATATTTTGCAGCAATTCTGCAACTAAGTGAGGGAAGTCTTAGCCACGTCTGAGTTGTCATTCTCACCAATGTGCAAACATGGACCCGCTTTTTGTGGACTGCCCTGGCTTACCCATGCCAATTGAAGTTGAGAAGCTGGAAATTCCTTAGTGTAATGTGAAGGAAATAATTCAAAGACTTAAGGAGATAGGAATGTTGGGGTAAATTTTTAATGGTGAGCTGCTCGCTCATCCCCTAGCTATGTCCTTTGAAGGGCTGGAAGACACTGTTCACCAACAGCTATGGGAAACCACCAAGACCTTAAGAAGTACTGGAAACGAGAGCACCAGCATCTTTGAATACTGCTATAGTGGCTGTCAGGAAATAACCCAATTGAAACGAGCACACTGATTTCTGTGGTGAGAAAAAATATGACACATGGCATATGGCAGAGGCTCAGTAGAGGCCACTAATGGATGGATGCAAAGTAAGTATCATGACAAAACTAGGCAGCAAGGGTCAGAATCATTTTCAGAATAGTCTGACCTACAGGCCTGGCAGAAGCTGATGGTACGAGCTCCCCATGGCCAAATTATAGGGCAGCCCATGCAGGTCTCACGTGATCTGTACAATAATAACAAACAAAACAAAACACCCAAATCCCCAGGTTTGGTTAACTGAGGCCTGTCTTGAATCACTCTTAGATTCACAAGTGATTGGACCTGGTGAGCAAGAAATGGCTGATGACCTAGATGCCTTAGCAAGACACTTGCATCCCAGAAAGGTAGATAAATCCTACAAAAACACAGGGGCCTGACATCACGTGGTGTTTCTAAGGGTCCAGAGGCCTGGAGCAGTTGAGATATTTTCTCCTGAGTAAAGATTAAAATGATTGTTAAATAGGACTATTAAAAAAAGTATTCACATATCAACATAATATCTTTTTTTCCCCCTTCTTTATTGGAGTATAATTGCTTTACAATGGTGTGTTAGTTTCTGCTTTATAACAAAGTGAATCAGTTATACATATACATATGTTCCCATATCTCTTCCCTCTTGCGTCTCCCTCCCTCCCACCCTCCCTATCCCACCCCTCGAGGCGGTCACAAAGCACCGAGCTGATATCCCTGTGCTATGCGGCTGCTTCCCACTAGCTATCTACCTTACGTTTGGTAGTGTATATATGTCCATGCCACTCTCTCACTTTGTCACAGCTTACCCTTCCCCCTCCCCATATCCTCAAGTCCATTCTCTAGTAGGTCTGTCTTTATTCCCATCTTACCTCAAGGTTCTTCATAACATTTTCTTTTTAGATTCCATATATATGTGTTAGCATATGGTATTTGTTTTTCTTTCTCACTTACTTCACTCTGTATGACAGATGCTAGGTCCATCCACCTCACTACCAAAAACTCAATTTCGTTTCTCTTTATGGCTGAGTAATATTCCATTATATATATATGCCACATCTTCTTTATCTATTCATCCAATGATGGACACTT
>NW_020174793.1:371633-372467 GCF_003031525.2 Neophocaena asiaeorientalis asiaeorientalis
GGGTCGTCGTGTCTCCATTGTCATTTGTTTCTAGGTATTTTTTGATTTCCTCTTTGATTTCTTCAGTGATCACTTCGTTATTAAGTAGTGCATTGTTTAACTTCCATATGTTTTTATTTTTTACAGATCTTTTCCTGTAATTGATATCTAGTCTCATAGCATTGTGGTCAGAAAAGATACTTGGTTACCTAATACAATTTCAATTTTCTTAAATTTACCAAGGCTTGATTTGTGACCCAAGGTATGATCTATCCAACAGGCTGTAGCACCTTTCCTCCACATGTCTCCGAATAAAAGGGAGAAAAAGTAGAAAGAAAGAAAGAAAGAAAGGAAGGAAGGAAGAAAGAAAGAGGATTAAAAGAAGTAAAATAAAGTAAGATAAAATAAAATAAAGTTATTAAAATAAAAAATAATTATTAAGAAAAAAAAAACTTTTTTTAAGTAAAAAAACACACACACACACACAGACGGATAGAACCCTAGGACGAATGGTGAAAGCCAAGCTATACAGACAAAATCTCACACGGAAGCATACACATACACACTCACCAAAAGAAGAAAAGGCAAAAAAATAAATCTTGCTCTCAAAGTTCACCTCCTCAATTTGGGATGATTCGTTGTCTATTCAGGTATTCCACAGATGCAAGGTACATCAAGTTGATTGTGGAGATTTAATCCGCTGCTCCTGAGGCTGCTGGGAGAGATTTCCCTTTCTCTTCTTTGTTCGCACAGCTCCCAGGGCTCAGCTTTGGATTTGGCCCCGCCTCTGCGTGTAGGTTGCCGGAGGGTGTCTGTTCTTCGCTCAGACAGGATGGGGTTAAAGGAGCAGCTGAT
>NW_020174793.1:372806-481003 GCF_003031525.2 Neophocaena asiaeorientalis asiaeorientalis
ATGGATGCGGGGCGGGCCTGCGGCGGCAGAGGCCGGCGTGACATTGCACCAGCCTGAGGCGTGCCGTGCGTTCTCCCGGGTAAGTTGTCCGTGGATCCCGGGACCCTGGCAGTGGTGGGCTGCACAGGCTCCCCGGAAGCGGGGTATGGATAGTGACCTGTGCTCGCACACAGGTTTCTTGGTGGCGGCAGCAGCAGCTTTAGTGCCTCATGCCCGTCTCTGGGGTCTGCACGTTTAGCCACGGCTCGTTCCCGTCTCTGGCACTCCTTTAAGCAGTGCTCTTAATCCCCTCTCCTCACGCACCAGGAAACAAAGAGGGAAGAATAAGTCTCTTGCCTCTTCCGCAGGTCTAGACTTTTCCCCGGACTCTCTCCCGGCTAGCGGTGGTGCACTAACCCCTTCAGGCTGTGTTCATGCCTACCCCAGTCCTCCCCCTGTGCTCTGACCGAAGCCCAAGCCTCAGCTCCCAGCCCCGCCCGCCCCGGCGGGTGCGCAGACAAGCCTCTCGGGCTGGTGAGTGCCGGTCGGCACCGATCCTCTGTGCGGGAATCTCCCCGCTTTGCCCTCCACACCCCTGTTGCTGCGCTCTTTTCCGTGGCTCCAAAGCTTCCCCCCTCCGCCACCCACAGTCTCCGCCCGCGAAGGGGCTTCCTAGTGTGTGGAAACCTTTCCACCTTCACAGCTCCCTCCCACTGGTGCAGGGTCCATCCCTATTCTTTTGTCTCTGTTTATTCTTTTTTCTTTTGCCCTACCCAGGTACCTGGGGAGTTTCTTGCCTTTTGGGAGGTCTGAGGTCTTCTGCCAGCGTTCAGTGGGTGTTCTGTAGGAGTTGTTCCACATGTAGATGTATTTCTTATGTATATGTGGGGAGGAAGCTGATCTCCGCGTCTTAGTCTTCCGCCATCTTAGGGAATTCCCAGCCAACATAATGTCTTAAGCAAAGTCAAAAGACTAGGGACAAACTGGGAAACGTTTCTACATCTTGTATCACAGATTGAGAACAAATTTCCCACAAAGAACTGTTTCGTATTCATGAGAAAAAAATCCAGCAACTCAAGAATAAAATGGGAAAATGACCTGAATGGAAAATTAAAAGAGATACAAATGAGCCTTAAATTTATGAAAGATGCTCAGTTTGACTTATAATAAGTGACATGCAAATTAAACGTGCAGAGGTATCATTGCTTACCGGTTGAATTGGCAGCACATCGCACTCTGTTGGTCAGGTAGAACTGGCACTCTTACAATTTACTGGCGGGAGTATGAAAATGGAACAACCTCTAAGCTCTAAAATTTGTTTGTATTCATTCATCAAATTACAAATGCTTGTACACTTTCCTTTAATTCAGCATTCTCACTTCTAGGACTCTAACCTATAGATATACTTGTGTATGTACAAAATGATGCATGTATGAGGGGATTTATTGCAGCATTATTTGAAATGGCAAAAGATTGGAAATAATACATGTTACTGATAGGAAGCTGTTACATTATATCCACACAACCCAATTCTGTGCAGCTGTGAAAAAAATTGTGAGTTTTATATATTGATATAGGAGATATGTAGGATATATTAAGTGAAAAAGCAAGGTGCAGAGCAGTGTGTATAATATGCTACTATTTGTGTAAGTAAGGTGAGGGGGATTAAGAATATTTGTTGCTGTTGCTTAAGAGGGCTTAAAACCCCTCTTAGCTGACAGAGCAAGGAAATACATGTGTGTATACTCACCCATGTATATACACATATCTATAAATATTTTAATACATAATCACTTGTGTCTAAATTAAATTAAACATGAGTTCATACCAGTGTCTCCAATTCTAACCCATTACCACGTGGATCACTTTAGCCTCCTCCCCTTGCTTCTCTGTAACCCCTGCTCTAACAGTGAGAAACCTGGGTCTCACGGTCCCTCATCAATTTAGTTAATGATTTAGTTTCAGCAGACATTCATGGTGGTATCAGAATTGTTAACACGTACCACTGTGGGAAACAACTTTATCAATCAGACTACAAGTTTTGTGTGCAGTTACTTTTTCCTTTAGTCTTACAGACTCCCTTCATTTCCACGGTTACATAGGTCAGCAACATTTTCCCCATTCCTTTCAGTGAGGTTGTTTCATAGACTTGTAACACTTTTAGATTCTTTGTTACTTTCTGTATTCCATCCCGGCATCCCTTACCTCCTAAACGATCTTCTAAATATTTGCATACTTTAAGGATAACTCTTCGTGTTGTAAAGTTATATGGGTTTTGACAAGTGAAGTGCAGTGTCATGTATGCACCATTACAGTATCATACAGAATTTGTACCCTAAAAATCTAGAGGTAACATTTTAAAAACGGCTTTATGAGATATAAATCACATGTAGTAACTGTACTTATTTAAAGCAAGTGATGAGCAAAGTTTCAGATTGGAGATGCATCACTTTACAAGGTCTTCAGAAATATAAATCCCCTGAAGGAATATCATCTACTCAAAGACAGACATAGAGATGTATAAGTCACAAGTCTGAAGCTTTTTTATTTTTATTTTTTAACTTAACAAAAGTAATACACACTCATTGTAGAAAAATTAGCAAATAGAGCTAAATAAAAAGGAATAAAAATGACATATAATCCTACCACTCAGAGATAATCTCTGTAAATACTTTAATGTCTATAATTCTCTTTTAAAAATGCATTTAGCTTTTTTTTTTAACAAAAATGGATATAAATGTTTAATATTATTGTTTCGCTACTCAATACTGCTTTGTGTTAGTCATGAGGTTGGTCCTAGGAATATAATTTTGTACCCTGTCTTTTCGTCAAAGAGTATTCAATATTATAAACATCTTTTCATGTCAATCAATATGCTTCTTTAACATCATTCCTGATGGTTGCATAGTATTTTATTTTATGGATATTACATAATTAATTCCGTAATCACAAATTTGTAATTACAAATCTCCCATTTTGGAAAACTAAATTATTCCCGGAGTTTTTGCTCTTGTTTTGCTAAATCTTTACACACATCTTCAATTCTTTTCTTGGGATAAGGTGCTAGAAGCAGAAACTACTGGTAATCTTGTTAGACAACTTCAAATCGGATCTCCCATCACTCGTCTTTGTCCCCTGGGCCCCTGGGCTGCTGAGTTCCCTGCGGTGATGCAGGTGAACGGCCTGCTCACACACACCACTGCCTCGGAGAAGATCTGCACGTCCCATGTCTCTCACCTCCAGGACTGAAGGTCACTTACAGTAAGGCCAGGAGGTTTCATTTCATCCATTGTCATTTGTGTATAACTTGCTTTCAAAATATTCAAAATGTATCAACAGAAAGTATGAAAATTTTAAAGTTTTAGTCAATTTGCAAAATGTTTTCAAGTAAATTTTTAACCAGCCTCCCGTTTTGTTCTACGTGTTAAACAATTTGGTGTATGGCACATTGATGCAGTTAGGCCAAATGTGGATTTTTAAATACAATATTTTGGGAATTCCCTGGTGGTCCAGTGGTTAGGACTCTGTGCTTTCACCGCTGAGGGCCTGGGTTCAAACCCTGGTCGGGGAATGAAGATCCCGCAAGCCTCGCGGTGGGACCAAAAAGTAAAATAAAATACAATATTTTACATCTTATACCCACTTTATCAGTTCTGATTAATATCTCGGAATGTAATGTATACCATACAGACTCAATTTCCGTAGCTAGAACACATTCTAAGAATTCTTTGCCCGTTGATTGTTTGGAGCTCGAATGTTTACCCATCAAAAGCAATGTTATGAATGGTTCTCAGTCCCTAAATTAGCACATAAAATCCATCTCATTTATAGTGCGGCTGTAATATTAATCGGGAGTTCTGTGGTCAAGACCCCAACTCGGGTTACGCCAAGAAGGGAAGCTCCTCAAACAAGCCAGATGCCCAGTCCTGTTCAGTCGCTCCTGGGCACAGAGGCTCTGCGGCTGACAAACACTGGCAGAAGATGGGCACCTCCCGTCGGTGTGAAAGCCAGCACCTGGCTTTGTGGGGGGACCTCTTACCCTCACAAGTGCTGGTTTGACCTTAACCGGCTCAGGCTCTTTAAAACTAAAAGGTTCCATCTGGGACAGGGCCAACTGGGTAGCTGTGAGTGAAAGCAGCATGATGCGAACAGACTCCCCTTGGACACACCTTGGTGAGATAGGCCTGGAGTGATGCTCTCTCACATTTCACTTCCTCTGGGAATCTCTTCCTGACTCTCGGTATCTGGGTCAGGTGTTCCACCTATGGGCTCTCTTAGCACACAGGGATGACCCAGACTGTGGCACACTCACCTGTCACTGCAGGTTTACACATCTGTGTGCTTTACCTTGGCTCAGTGGTTCTCAATCGTGGCTGCACATTAGAATTTTCTGGAGAGCTTCAAAAAATCCTGGTGCTCAGGCTATCCCCCTATCCGATTAAAGCACAATCTCTGGAGCTAGAGCCCACACATTAGGGTGTTCTCAAAGCTCCCCAAGGGATTCTAATATTCAACCACTTCCCTAAACAATGAGTTCTTTGAAAGCGGGCACTTGCTTATTCATCAATGGTATTAGAGGAGTTAATAAATCTCTTAGAATAGTGCTGGCATATACTCAGCTCTTAATAGCTTGGTTATATTATTATTATTATCAGCAGTAACACTGGCAGTAGCAGTAGCAGTAACTCCTCACTGGCCAGTAGGGTTCCTGAGGCACAGTGGGCACCTTACCATGCACTGAACTCACACAAACTATATATTCTGAAGACAGAGAAGAGAGCACGAAAAAAATAATGTTTTAGAAGGCTGGGTGATTCCATGGACCCTTCCACTCTATAAAAATAGGTGCTAATCATGCAACTGGTGATCTGGGCTGGCTTTTCCTTCCCTCGGTCGTAGTCCTGAGTGCCTGCTTTCCAAATGAGCATCTTGTTGTCCTATATATGGGCAATTTAAGGAGTTTTTGAGGGTAATTTTGACTCTATGTGATTTTTACCAATGTAGTTAACAGGATAAATTCATTGGGAGTCAAAAGTCTAAGGTTCTGTTCCTGGCTCTGCCACTTATTAGCTGTATGGCTTTGAGCAAGTTTCTCCGAACTTCTGGGCCTTGTTCTTCTCTCCCAAGTTCCTCCATTCTCTGATTTTGAAACCTGGATGAACCCTGTCTTATACCATCTTGTCTGCCTCTGTGAGTCTGATGGATCAGGCTCCCCAGTCATGACTGTGTTGACCTCACTCCCGGCTACCCTGCCCCCTTGCCCAGGCAAGGCTCTCTCCCCACCAATGCCCCACGAGGCCTCCCCACGCCTGGGGTGGTGCAAGGGAAGTTGTTCGTATCAGTCCTGACTAGTTCAGCAGCCATGTGAGTTGAATAGTCTTGGAAACCAGTTGCCATTTACACCTTTAGCCCAAAGGAAAAACACTCTGCTGTGGCCAAGGGGAAAGGGCAGTACCATAAATAAGTCTCTTCTTTCCTAGATGCTGGTTCTGGGGAATAAAGAGAGCTCTAGGAGTCCAGCTCAGGCTTTAGGGCATTTCTTTAAAAAAGAAAAAGGGAAAAACAGGACCATTTGATGTTTTACTCAGTCAGCTTGGCCTTTGCCCTACTTGTCCCGATAAAGGGAGGTTTCTCAGCCTGGCGGCCTCATCATGAATAGCTGGACAGATGCCAACAACAGTCCTCCCACCCCCCACAAACGCAATACACTGTAAACAAGGTGTGAAGTGCTAATCAAACACACATGGCATTCTGGTCAATTTTAAAATACGCAAAGCCAATTGGAGAAATGAGGTCAATTCCTGTTAGGGATGAAATAACAGAATTGCCAACATTCTCTTGTTGTACTTAAAATTCTGAATGAGAGGCTTTGGGTAGGACCAGGGATTTTAATTTTAACTATGTACAGATATGTTCTAACGGGATTTGACCTGAACTTAAAAACTGTGAAGTGACAAATCTTTTAGATCCATGTTGTGCATTTGGAACTGTTGTATGTTAGTTTGGGTTTCTTTCGGTTTTGCTCTTGATTTTAAAGGGGTTGTGGATTGAGCTTATTTGTGGAGTTTCCTGGGTGTCATGTTAGAGTTTAATGAGATCAAACACACTCTAGAGTTGCCCATTAAATTCATCACCTAAATCAGTTGTTCTTCATGACAAAACAGGATTAACAGAGCAGCAACCTATTTTTTATCTCCATTTAGCCAACACATCTCTCATGGCTCCCCAAATCTTTATGGGTTAACCACGATCACAATCAGTTAGATAACTGTGAAATTCATGTCGGCCTCTCCCTTGAGATGGTCAGCTCCATGAGTGCAGGGATGCTGCCCTGTTCATCACCTAGCAGGTGCCCTCTCTATACATTGGCTGAATAGTTTCTCCTATGTGGGTTGCTTACTCTCTGGCATTTGTTTTACTCTACAAATTCATTTATCTTTTTCCTGGACACGATTCAGTCTTCTCTTGAATGGAAAGGCCGGAGACAATTCCTTCAGGACTTATCCCTCTCTGGAGGAGTGAACTGTGAAGGGTACTAGGAACTCATCAACACCAAGCCACCGAGGTCTTGTGACTCCTCTTATAGGCAGCCACCTTTGAGAGCTTCTGGAACCACCTATCACCCCATCACCTGTTCTCTGGTGGCACAGCTGCACTCGTCTATTGCCACGAGTCTTCAGGGAGCCACACAGAAATAAGGTTAAACTGAGGTAGTACTTTAAGATACTTTTCAAGTGTCATCTCTGCTCATACTGGCTTGTGATTGCTGCACACCAGCTGAGATGCTTATGCCGTCACTGAAGTGCCGACATCGTATCTCAACTCATGGGCAGTGCTGAAGTTTTGACTGGATTTTTGCTTTAGCACATATGGAAGCACTACTGCCTCTTGTTGACAGTAAGTCTGTGACTTCAGTTTTCTTCAGGCCTTTTAGTTGGTCCATTTCTGTTCAAAGACCCACCCCCCTCCCCCTGCCACAATGGGGTCATGGCCTTTTAGCCTATGAGTAGCTACTCTTGGTGGACTCATGAGGTTAGATTTTCCATAGTTTTTCTTTGCTTGAGGTAAGTTTCACAAGTTAGGAATCTGCTCAGACACCAGATTTCCTAATTTCTATCTCTGTGTGATAAATAGAATTATTACCATCTACAGTACTTCACTGTCTGAGCAAAGTCTGATTATACCATTGGAGAAACTAATTCAGTTGCCTTTGAAATGACTTCCCCTCCTGTCTTCCATTTGCCATGTAGAAAAAAACTGACCCATAGTATTATGGGAGTGGACCAAAGGTACCCTGAGTTCACTGTTAATCTCTGGGACTGTATATGCAGGTATCTGTATTTTTTCCTCTCTTGTGTTCAGCCCATTTTGTTACCCTTTGGATAAGTTCAATCATAATGTCCTTAAATTATGATTGGATAGCCTGTACTTTAAATAATTTTTCATGGTACCGTAAGACCTTCAAAGGCTTCCATTGTTCATTGAATATTAAAAATTTTCACCCAGGAACTCAAGCCATACACAGCACATGGTGGTAAGAGGTCAGGTTTTGGAGCCAGACTGCCCAAATCCTCTACTCAAAGGTGTGGGAACTCTATGCTAGTTTTCTTATCTGCAGAACTAGGATAGGACCTACCTCACTGGGTTGTTGCTAGGATTAAATGAGTTAATACATGGAAAGTGCTTGGCCTACAGTGAGCACTCAATACATACTATTATCATCTGGTCCTGGCCATGGAGTGTGGTAAACTCCATGACAGCAGGGATTTGTGTCTACCATAAGAGCGTAGTCCCAGGAGGAAGTAATCTTTCCCTAGACAATACTCTCATGGTACATTGTGTGAACTACTCTTCAGCACTTAGCAGTCTTATCTCTTCTAATTTTGTGAGCAACTTGAGGAAGTTACCATACCATTTATTGCTCAAGACTAGAATATTACCTGGTAGTGTGTTTGCAGAATTGATGTATACATGATTCTTAAAAATGGACAGAAGACTTAATAACCTATTAGAGCATTGCCATTGTTGTGGCAATCTTTCTAGGATTACCTCTGTGTGGAAGGCACAGTCCCGTCTGCAGTGGGGCAAGGGATAGGGAAGAGGCCCCATGAGTATGGTTAGCCTGTACACAGTTTCCCAGTTGTTTCTTAGAGAGGTTTCCTTTAGTAAGAATTAAGCACTGTCCATTCATTTACTTTGCATATAAACCAGTATCAACTTCACAAAGTTACAGTAACTCTAGTATTTAATAGTTTCACTTAAAAAAAAAAATTCCAAGTGCCAGGTTAGCTGTTTAGGAATTTTACATAATTAGACTCTTTGCTCAGATTATCTCCAAATAGCACACACACAGATCCAGTTTTGTTTCGAACTTCTAACAGGGTCCTCACAGCTTAGATGTCAAGTCACCTAGTTCAGGAATTTTGTTTTTGGTTAAAATATGACAGATTAAAAAATTCAGAGTATCTTTTCAATATCATCTTGTTTGCTACTGTCTTGATTCTGCAACTGTTTTCATTTGTGGTAGTATTAAGTTTGCCAGCTTAAGGCTATGTTTATGGTTAGAAAAATATTAATTTTACTTATATCAGAGCTTTTTGTATCCAAATATTGGAAAAAAGATTCCATGTTTGATTCGGAAAAACTGTAGTACTAAATGTTACAGAATTCTCATCTGATATCTAATTCAGTAAATTTTTAATTGAAGAAGACTGTTTATCAAGTTTTTCAGGATTACTTAAATAAAGCAATTAAATGCCAACAGTTTAAAGCAGGATAGGGACAACATGGAGACACCCTGCCAAAGACATGGTTGATTCCAGAAGCACTAGTGCACATGCAACCCTGAAGCCCAGGAGAAAGCAGTATGTGAATTTACCCATAAATACCAAATAAAGCCAGATTTTCAATATAATTGACAGTTGCCAGGACCAGGGATGGTCTAGTTGCCATTACAGGAGGTAAGAAAATGTGATGGGTGTCCTTAGGGCTGCTCTTCTTTTACAACCTCAGCTGACAAGATGGAAATCAAGGGAGATTAAATGTAACTCACTGGTCTGCTGACCACCCCCTGCAGTTATCACCAATGTTTCCTTTTGTTACCAGTCCTTGTTCTCTCTAGAGGCTATTTCTCCTGAGTATTTTACTGACGCAGACTGACAAAATCAGTTACCTAAAAGGTTGTACAATTCTGGTTCACAGGCTCCAGAATGACTTCAAGTCATCCAACATAAAGCACACCACTTCTTAGAGCAACTCCCTAGTAAGAGGTGCAATGTCTATAGATACAAGGTATGGTTTTGAGCTAAAATCTACAACCACTACATTTTGCACAAGGGGAACGATAAATTTCAAGCTCCACAAAGTTAGTGTTCTACTATCATAAAGAAATTATACATAATAAAACACTGTTTTCAGATTTGCCTCACCAAAAATGATGTGTCAATAATTGAAGATATTATATACACAAACACAGAAGTAAACCATTTTCAAAGACAATCAAATCTACCTCTTATTCAAAGTTTAGGACCTACCATTTAAATTTGTGTTTTTATTTATAAAATAATAACTGATAATTTTCACGAATATAAGTATTATATTTTGGAGATCATTAAGAGAATATTTTGGAGAAATAAAACCAAAGGCTATTTTGAAAGAAACCGCAGTTTCTTCTGTGCTGTTACATGAAGTAAAATCATTTAAGAATGAAGCTGATACAATTCAGCTTACACACACACACTATTATTGATGAGGATGGTCTACAGGAAGAGTACAGAACATAAAGCTCAAAGAATTATATCCATACTACAAAAGTTCCAAATGCCAAACCAACCTTAAGTTTAATCTGTCTACCAGTTACCACTGTTATCACCTTTTATTACTAATACTTGTTCTATTGGAAGACCATTAAGAAGCCAAAAAAGTTTTAAATATATTAATCGTTAAAAACAACAAAGAACAGTTTAAAGAAAGAATATATTTGAACCATATAAACAAAAAGGTATTACAGTAAGAAAAAATAATGTAACAATTTATGTAAGTACCTAACATATGAGCATGCTCTTAACATCTAAAACAAAAAATAAAAAGGTAACATTGGTACTATATATATATATTTGACAAGTGTGCATTAAAGAATTCTCTAATATAAAACATTTAAAATGTGGAGAATACTTTTTCAAGATACAGAAAACAATTGTTAAGATAGGCACACCCACAACTCTTTTAAAACCGTGCTTATGGAAGATAAAATTGATCCGAGCATTCTTTCTCAGATGGGCAGAAGCTCTGAAATTGTAAATCACTTGATATTGCCTCCCACTTTTGCACTGTTTGAATTTCAACACTGATTGGTATGAATTACACAATTAAGTAGTTTTTCAGTGTTTCTGCCAAGGTTCCATATAGAATGCATCTATTTAGTATGAATACTTAAAACAGCAACATCGTTTGTATATTGTATATTTTTTCCTTTTTTAAAAAAGGCACTATATTTAGAAAATAGTAATTATAACAAATAGTGCTCTGGAAAATCTGAAACTCCAAATCAATGTGCTCCATCAACCATAAGTAGATCTAAGAAGCACTAACTAAAAAGAACACGACTGTAAAAAGCTGATAAATTTAAAGATTATAAAATTGGTTTATTGTAAAAGCAATTCAAGAATACCCAGTTAAAATCTTATCCCAATGCCACCCAATACAACCAAGAAGCAGTTAAACACGTTACATTAGGAATAAGGACATAAAACAAGGAAGAGCACGTCAAGGCTGTGATTCAAACACAGAAAGAGAAAGGCTTAGGTCTCCTTCAGATGAGTACAGAGGGTACGATAAGATCAAAGCACCAAGTCTGTTAGGTACCACGGTGCTGCTTCAACACTGAGGTATAACTGGGTAAATTAAAGGTGAGAGGAAATGAAGAACTCCATATTTTTGTTTTGTGGGTGTACTTGAGTGATTAAAATTTTAGGAACAACTGACTTTAATGACAGCAAGATGCAAGACAAGTCTTTATTGAAGAAAAAGAAGCTTATCAAGTTCTCTATCAAGGTCCCACTAAGTCTTCACAACTCCCCTCCCACCTTCCCACCCTCTCCCCTAATCTAAAGCTACTCTGCTGATATATAAAATGCGATCTTAATTTGTGGCTTAATGGCAAATTGTAAGCACTCCTTCCAAGTAGCTTTGATCTTCTGCACATAAAAAAGCCAACATGCTGTATCATCCATCCATAAACTCAATTATGCATTCTAGGCAGAATTTCATTATTCCTCCAAAAATATCAATACATCTGCACAGTGGCCATTTCCCCCCCGACTTAATTCAAGATTTAATCTTTCTTCTGTTTTCTTAATAATAGCCTTAGAGTCAATTATTATGAATGATCAACCTATGAATCATTATATACAACACAGTGATTGCATTTTGAGCACTGAAATTACTTAATATAAAACTTCTTACTTCCAACTTTTGCACTCCTCTAAATTGAAGGGTCAAAATGCTTAGATTCTGTAATCAGAAAGAAAGAAAGAAAAAAAACACTTGTCTTCCTAAGCTGAGGCTTTTCATAGCAGTTTTAGCCAGGAAAAGAGATTTTATGTCTTATAAACCCTTGAAAATAAGGGCTTACTCTAGAAACACTGAAAGACCCTTAATCATAGAGGTGCTAGCTGATACCACTATAATTCACAACCAAGTATTACTTCATAGCTTATACTGAAGGTTTGATTCATGCTCATTTTGTTCCTTTAAAAATACTCTTTGGAAAACATTATTACTCCTGTAGACACATACTCTAGTTATATCTCTTCCAGTAAAAATAAAAGTATAATCATGATTATCTCTATTTCTTTGCTAAATTCAACTACCAATATACATTAATCTGATCACTTTACCAGCTAACTTACGACCTTACAGTATTCTATATACTATCCAGGGTCAATTCTCAGCATACAGAAGCAGAAGCAAGTCTTAGAAGAACGATTTTGTAGGTAATATTTCAATGTAGTCCTTAATGTGTTCATTACAAAAGAGAACTAAAGTACTAGAATTTACTTCCACAACTAAGGCAAAGGTAAACTTTCAAAGCTAAAGGAAGGTAAACCACTATATAAAGCTTACTTCTGTCATGTACACTATGAACCTAACTCAGTGATTTCCCATCAAGACGTAAAATTAGTCTGAGGGACTAACCAGGGGATAATAAAGCCATTTCTTGTTTGCTTCTTTCAAATTCATCAGATAATATCCATTGTGTGCCCAGAGGGCATACAGGACTCCTCTAGGCACTACCCATAATAACAGCCCTTTCTAGAACACTAAACTACCACCAACATTTGCAGACTGCCCCAACCAGATTTAAACTACCTGTGAAATATAAACCACTAGTCATGTATTCTAAATGCATACATTCAAAGCTACCATTTTAAAATAAATTGCAAAGTAGGGAAAACTTAAAAAAAAAAAAAGATACATTCTGCTATCACACTATCATAAACATTATAAGTGTGTGTGTGGGTATATATAGAGAGAGCAGATTACCAAGATTTAAATAAGATGGTGAAAAAAACCAGGACATGTAGATTTACCAAAGGAACTACAATAACTGTCCCAAGCTACAAGTATAAACAGATTCACTATAATGGTAATTTGCCTAAGTTCTGAGAAACAACAACAACAAACAACAACAACAACAAAAAAAAAAAAAGAAAGAAAAAGAAAAAAAAGAAACCCCAAAACAATAAAAACCCCAACCAAGACAAAAAACAAACAAAAAAGAAACCAAAAACAACAACAACAAAAAACCACAATAAAACCCACCAAAACCTATTCTAGAGTATGTGGCAATAATTAATATATTTCTATGGAAATTATCTCAAGCCTTATAAGCTCCTAAAATAAAATCAACGTCACTATGTGACTAATGATAGCACTAGGAGGAAAAAAAACCCACTGAAAGTAAAACAGTCTTCAGCCTTGGTTTCAGCTATCTCTTCAAATCAGCATAAGTACTTAATATCAGATACAACATTTTTGGCTTGTCAGACCAGTAAGTCATGTTTTTCCATTGGCCAAAGGCAGCTGAAGAAACAATTGCTTGAACAAACTAAATGCTGTGACGTGAAGCATTTGACTTCCAAGTCTGAGTATTTAGTTAAAATGACTGGTGAACGTCTAACTGGGCAAAAGGAATGGCATCCATCATCCAAACAGGCTCACTTCCCCCAGCCCCCAAAACAAACAGTAGTTATAATAGCAAAAGAAACAAAAAAAGTTTTTTTTGATTCTTTAGAGCCAAACATGGAAGAGGTCAGCAATATATTAACAGCAGCAATGGACAAGGAAGAGCAAAATAGTGGATGAAAGAATCTTGCTGGACGTTTGTTCATCTTTTTCTGTATTAGCCAGAAGATCACAACCGGCTTATTTGGAAATTTCAGGTATATCTCCTTAGATCCTTCACAGATTTAGAATTCAGTCTACCTGAGGGCTCTATAACCATGTAAGAAAGCTTTCTTTATCTAGCTTGGTGGCGGCCAAAACAGATTCCATGTCATTAAGGATGTCAGAACTCAAAGCTTCTTGTAGACTTGGCATCAACTCCTCTCCTTCTATGTTCATTCCATCTCCTTCCAGTGTTCCAAGGTCCACATTTGTCCCAGGAATGGCTTCAAGATAGTCTGGGAAACGGTTCTGCTGTGAGGGTAGGGTGCTTTGGTTGATAGTGTCACCTAGATGGAACAGGGAGAAAGAGAATAGGTCCTTTTTGAAAAGCTAACATCAGAGCCGTATCATGTGAGTATACATAAATGCACAGGGAAAGAAACGCATTCCTGACCGACCTCCTCCACTGGCCCACAGTTTACTTAAGGTCAAACAACTCACAGATAGCAAAGTAACAACGCAAGTTTCCTTTTGCTTCAAAATTGTTCAGATATTGAACAAGCTTGATTGCTTACTACTATGTGCTGAGCAGTGAAGGGGGTCCTGAAAAAAAATGCCTTAAAAAATTATATACAGCAAGAGAGAAAGAACAAGTATGACACAACAGCATCACTACTTGACTCTCTTCCAGGTATGCACCACCATAAGATAAAATATAAAAATGAATGGTATAGACCTGTCTTTCTCTGAAGTACACACTGGGGAACAGAATCAAAGAACTGCACAAAACTATTCCACCCTTAGGAGATTCACATTCACAACAGTAAAAACAAGCCTCCCAAAAAGTCCTTGGATAGGTAAGTCTTCCTAGCTTTGCTTCTAGGTTTCCCAAACTTACCTTGCCAAGAAACCTTTTTGTCCATGACAATGTTAACATTCCTTAACACTTCAATGGAACATGCTTTCAGAAAAACTAATATAAACCATTAAGTGTTAAAGAGAGAAATGGGGGGACAGAGGAGTCAGGAAAGGTGTTATGAATGAGATGGGTTTGAAGCAACTCCTATGGATGAGTTAAGATTTAGATGAAGAGAGGGCGCTGTGGGTTCCCAGAAGCATCAAAGCCATAAACTGGATGAGCAGAGGTACAGAAGACTTGCCAAACACTTTTAGAAGCTGCCGGTTAAAGAACTAGCTAGCTGGAGAACTGCTTCATTTCCCCGCCAATTCGTGCCCTCTGATAGCTGCCAAGGCCAGGGTCACCGGGTAAGCCACAGGAAAAAGGGTTCTATAATTACCCCTGTGACACAGGTATTTCTTAGCTTCTGCAAGATCCCTGAAACTATTCTAACAATAAAGTAGGTAAGCCCCACCACCTAGCCTTTCCTACCTGGCTTCCTGAGCCCCATATCACCTAAATTGGACCAAAGACCCTCACAAAAAAGAGGGAAGCAGACAATGAATCACATATAGAGACATATGAATCACATATAGAGATCTTCTCCAAAATTAAGAACACAAATCCAGGGGCTTCCCTGGTGGTGCAGTGGTTAAGAATCCTCCTGACAATGCAGGGGACACGGGTTCGAGCCCTGGCTCGGGAAGATCCCACATGCCATGGAGCAACTAAACCTGTGCACCACAACTACTGAGCCTGCACTCTAGAGCCTGCGAGCCACAGCTACTGAAGCCCATGTTCCGCAACAAGAAAAGCCACCACAATCAGAAGCCTGTGCACTGCAACGAAGAGTAGCCCCCGCTCGCTGCAACTAGAGAAAGCCCGCGAGCAGCAATAAAGATCCAACACAGCCAAATAAAATAAAATAAAATAAATTTATTTAAAAAAAAGAAAAAAGAATACAAATCCATATAACAGAGACTTCTAATAGGGTCCTCAACTGCTCTGTCAATTAACTCAATGTTTTAAATGCTAAAATATAAAATAAGTCATGTCAAATAGAGCTGAGATATTCATGACATTTAAAAACTGGGAAAAGACTGAAATTACAAGATGCCAACAAAACAAACAAAAAAACCCCACAAAGCAAACTTAATTTGAATTGAAGTTTACAGGATCTTAATTGGTTTTCTTCTGAATAATCTTTGCTCTCAACAGTTTAATTAGACCTGGTAATACAATGACTACTTCTCACTGAAAGCTAGAGGAATAAAGAATACCAACCTGTATCCATTTCATCAACACTGTTCAAGAAGTCGTCTGGGGTCCGAGGGACACTGTAGCTGCTCATGCTTAGTCCGCTGTCTGTGCTCTCATCTCGAGAGTGATAGGTGCCACTACAAAGAATGAGAGTTAAAGACCAACACAAAAAATTTAAGAAATGATTTCAAGGTAAAAATATAAACACCTGCTGAGTACCAACATGATTCTCAAAGAGGATTAGTGAAAATTCTTGCCCTGCAGCATCTGAAACAAGCACCCTCCTTCAGGGCCCATACAAAGCTCTTTTGCTATGAGGTGAAACAGACAAGTTAATCCTAATTGAAACTGGCAACTTTAGGGGGCCAAAATTTTCCTAAGGTTCTGGGCTTGGTGGCAATAAGGGAAAAGAAAGATATTTCCAGTTTTCCTAGGTGACAGAAAATTCTCTGTGTAGATATTCTCTAGTATCATTTGAATCTAGGGGCTCCACATGGCTCATTTGTTTCAAGGTCTCAATTCCCCAAGTGGCAGTGGTCACAGGCATAGGTCAAAACACAACCTCCAGGTGGGTGGTGAAACAGGTCTGCACTAGATTCATGCTAAATTCCTAGCTCTCATGCAGAGAGTTTAAGCCAGAAAAATCAAACCAAAATAAAGAACCAGAATTTCTTTTTCGACTGGGCCAAAACATGAGTCACTGCCGATAAGAACTGAACTCCCTAGCTTGATCTCCTTGTTTCTGTTTGGGAAAGGCGGGGAGCTGCAAACAAACACCTTAGCATGAGATAGGAGTCCTGAGAGTTCCAGATGACGGAAAGATTAAAAACAAAAAACAAAAAAACTACAAGGCACATACCTTGAGAAAAACAGAAAACTATGAGCCAAGACAGGTTTTTACTTTAGGCTAAATGAAAAGTATCACAGATTGACATACAAGTATGGTAAATATCCTTAGACTATTACTTTCATAAATACGACACTCTCCTAACCTAGTAGCACACAGACACCAGGTGGCATCGTCTGTAGAATTGGGGGCTCTGCTAATTGTAGAAAAACTATGGCAAAGTGTGAAATAAAGGCAATTGTTCGTAATGGTCTCTGACTACAGGGCAAACTCTAACTTTCTCCACAGCTTGGACACTTAAACAGCTGTTTAGCTTACACAAAAGTTAAACAAAAAATAACTAAGCTTTAAAAACAAGATTTAATAGTTGCACAAGGTCGAAAGCTCAGTCCCCTAAATTTCTTTCCTAAATTACTCAATGCACTTGCCTTGTTCTCCCTCCCCTTCACTCTGTATATTGCAACCACTAGTTTAATGCTTCTGTCAGATTTTGGCAAGATTCAAAAGCCTCACACAGATCCAAGAAAACACAAATTTGCCTCTGAGACCATTTGTATGCAATGCAGCTACTTTGGAGAAGGTCTCAGGATGTGGTTTGTTTTTATTTTGCCTGTCTTGATCTGGGACAAGGGCCTGGTCCTAGTCATCACCCTATTCCCACTGCTGAGAACGGAGCACATATCAAGACACTCAAGACTCTGTTACAGAATAGCTGAATGTACACAGTTGTTCAGAGTTCTTTCCAAGCCCCAGGGGAAGCACATGGGCACTCCTGAAGACAGAGTTCACAAGGCCATTTCCCTGGTTAGGGACTGCTCCCTGCAGCCCCCCAACCTCCCTTCAATAAACATTCACTGAGCATCTGCTACTACGTGATAGGGATTAGAATAGTCTGAGGATACAACAAAAATCTACAACTGATGCTTTCTGAGAGGCTCACAACTTCAGGGAGGGAGGTGAACAAATACGTTAATGAATCATATACAAGGGCTACGCGAGCAAAGTGCTTTCAGAACAAAGAGGAGTAAGCTTGAAACGTACAGGGGAAAGGTTTCATGGAAGGGAATGTGGGAGCTGGCCTTGAAAGACCTCAGAGTAAAAGGGAGATGAGGGGATGTTCCACCACTACTAAGAGTCAACTCCATGGCAAGTTAGGGGAACAAGTGTTTAGAGCTTAAGGAATATGTATAAATCGAATGATGGGCAGTGGGGAAACCATCAAGAGTTTCTGAAAAGAAAAATGTTATAGTCAGATGTGTGTTTTAGAACCTGGGGGTACTACAGAGAGTAGACATGGAATTTTGCCGAGACTAACAACACGGGTAATGTTCCACTCTGTGATCTTTACCAGAAAATAGAATCTTAAACTGTAGCTCAGCTCTTATCAAAAGTTTTAGTAAACAATCTGCACAAATGACTATCAGGAGGATATGCAGTCTATCCATTTTTTTTCCAAATGGTCTAATTTTATCCCTGGATCAATACAGGCTTTCAATACGACGGGTACTGGAATTATATTGATCTGAAATTTCCTTTGTGGAAAAGAAAGTTCTGTGGCTATGACCTTTCCTAATTAACCTCAGTTTAAGCTTAGAACTACAGTCTTATATAAATATACTCAATTTTTGGCAGAACTTTAAACTGCATATATCAGAAGAGTAAATACAAACTTAAATACCCTTTAGATGGCCTTTGAAACCAAACTTACCAATTAGGGCACCAGCACTAACTAACCTTAAGACAGAGCAAATGACAGAAAATTCTATTGTACTAAATATTTTGGTATGACAAGGTGTTTTGTTTTTCTTAGGATCAGGATGTTTTCAATTCAATTGGTGAGAACTGAAAGGGTAGCATTATAGCCTTCTTAAACAAACACACCTTTAAATGTTTTAAAAAGTACACTGTTTAAAATTGGTTAAAAAAAAACAAAAGCAAAGACCAGAAAGCATTTGTTCCTTACTTTAAAAGCTGAAACTCCATAAATATTTGACAATCTAGAAGAAAGAATTGTAGTCAAATCTTAATTTTAAACGGCCTTCTAGGCAAAGAATATGTTCTGTCTCAGCTTGCAGTTTTCAACATAGCCCTCCCTACATATAATAACATCTTTGCAATATGCCTGAAACCCAAGATTTGTGGTAACTCACTAAAAATCACCCTTAAACTATGTTATTTTCAATACTCTTTAATATTAATACATTATTTGAAAGAGGCACAACCTTACTTTTATCTCCTTGACCTATAGCCCTTAAGAACATGAGGCCTTACAGTGCTCCTGCAGTGAACTTCTCAGGCTGAACACTTACGTGGAAAATTCCTTCTAATGATCCTTACAATGCAGCCCTAAGTAGGCTTAAGATGCAGTTCATTTGCTTTTATAGAAAGGCATTCACATGTTCCTTCATGATTCTGCAAGTAACTGTTTTTCAACAGTATAGGCACAAGCAAACACGTGACTGTGAATAAGTATCCCCTCTACAAGTCTGAACAGCTCATTTCCTCTCACACGAGCCAGCTTTTAATCCTCAAGTTTTATTGTACTAGCCATTTATGGAGAGATTCATTTACAGCTATGGTTTTTGGCCCACAAAGATGTTCAAACAGCTTATTACAAGTACTAAGGAGAATCACCTTAAAACTATGATCTTTTTCAGATGTTGGCCAGTAGCAACTCTTACCAACCTGTTAAGAAAGGGATCGGAGCTATTGGTCGTCATTGTTCTCAATTCCTGAGACATCCCAGGAGAAGATACTGGATTTTGAGTCCCACCATCCTGCTCCAGTGTTGGTAACTGGCTACGGAGAGCTAATTCCTAGAAAAAAATCAACACAAATAAACAGAATCAATCTGTTGATTAACAAAGTTATCGTTAGGTTTAAAGTAATAAACTTGTACGTATAAAGCTGAAGTATTAACATCTAAAAGTTAATGAGTTTCCCAATCAGAAGGACCAGGTTCTTCTATCCATTT
Organism: Neophocaena asiaeorientalis asiaeorientalis; assembly: GCF_003031525.2. NCBI lineage: Eukaryota > Metazoa > Chordata > Mammalia > Artiodactyla > Phocoenidae > Neophocaena > Neophocaena asiaeorientalis. The sequence continues at coordinate 392,151 of NW_020174793.1, forward strand.
CAAGTGATTAAACATTAAATTATATAAACTGAAAGTTTAATTAGTCTTATTAACCCCAAAACATATATACTTAACTACTTAGCTTCCTTTTGGTATTTTCCTTTTCTGGCAGACATTCCTAAATCCCTCCTTTGGGGTAGAATGGCAAGTCTGATCTTTACAAAAGAGAATTCTTCTTACAGTTTATTTTTACTCACCAACCCTCATATGGTTTTATATGTTTGGCACCAGTAATAAAAATAAAGTCAAATGAACAAAATTTGGTGATTTACCAAGACACCAACACTCCTCACTGTCCTCCTGCATTGTTTTACACTTTGGTATCAAGTAACTCATTCTGACTTCAGGTTTTTCAATCTTGAATTGACTTCGGGGGCATCCAACAATTTCTCAGCAAGATTCTACCTGGAAACTGAGCAAAAGCTATGGGCCATTACTACCCTGATCATTTCAGAAGGGCTGCCTCAACGTGCTTCCAAACATTCCAGGCCTCAGCTTTATATTTGCCTGGGGCTTCAAGGCTAGTTCACCTCACTCTGGCCAACTCTTACACCTTCATACCTCACCCCCTGCAGCCTTCCTGAGCCAAGCCTGCTCGCTGAGGCACACACCATCTCCAGCATCCTTACTCCCAGTCACCACTGGGTCCGGAAGCAGTGGAGATATTCTCTGAGCTCTGCACCACCACTTCTAGACTATGCAACAACCACTTCTTTTTACTCAGGTTTCTGCCTCCTAGATACCCCATCCTTTAAATGGGTTTCTTAAGCAGAGGATCATGACAGAATGCAGAGGGTATGTGAACTTGGATGGAGAAAAAAATTTACATCTTTATTTTCATTAACCTATAATTAAAATCTAGCATTTTCTTCAATTATAAATATAGGCAACAAACAGTAGTATTTACTATACCTTTGACTTTTCATCAATAGAAAACATTTTCATATCATGCTCTAGTTGTTGCAAATGTATCAAAATACCATTTATATTCATTACTATTTCAATATTATATTAATTTTAAGACATGCCACTATATCTCATTACTTATACATTACACAGATGATTCACTCAACATGAGTTCCTTGAATTTCTGTATTCCAGTGATCTTCATCCCTACCTACCTCAATCACCCACTTACACAGCCAAGATCTTGTTATTCCAAAACCAAACCTACCTCTACAATCTTTACTCATGTTTGGGACAATGATCATTGTTTCACTTCATTGCAACTGCATCTATCACCCGGGAACTGTCAACATCCATGCACAAAATCTATACAGTAATCTAACGCTGAAATTCCTGGCTCTCTAAATTGCAATGATGTTGACCACTTTACCACTGTATTTCAGTCATTAACTTCCTCGGTCACACCCTGAGCTGGTTTAGAAACTTCTTCCCCAGAAATCTTACATGTACTCATCCCGCTTTCTGGAACCGTATTTTTTCTTTCCATCCAGTTTCTTCTGCCTCCTACTATTCCAATCTATTGGCTCTCCTTCCCTACAAGTTTAAATGCAGGGCTGATCATTTTAAATACACATGATTACCTTTCAGATTCCTGATACACACATAATTTTATTTCAACACAGCAAATTCCAACCATGAATCAATATTAAAAATGTGCTTGCTTCATTTCTATACTGAGACTGCTAAGAAATGCTACAGAAAAATCATACAACTATCCAGACTGTTATAAACTAATAGTCTTTGGCCTTGGCTGGGCCCTCCTTAGTACCACTCATTGTTTTTTTGTTTTTTTCTTGGGTCCTTGGTTACTTTTTTCTCACATTCTCATGATTACTACTCCAAATCTGGCACACTCTCTCAAGACCCTGTTCACTTAAGTGCTTTTCCTTTTTCAAGCTCTCTCGCATTTAAATAAGAACACTGAGGTCATCAGGAACAATCTGTGGTTTTCTGGATCCTCCTGTCATCTCTTCCTGCTCCCCCAAAGCCATCTTCATTCATCACCTTTGTAACTTTTCTTCCAGTCTCAGAAAATGGATTCCCTCCCGCTGTCTCCTGTTCTAGGCCAACCCACACTCCTAGCAGCTTCTGGGGATCCATTTTACTTGTTTTCTCTATCTTCTATCTTTGATGTGCCCCTTGCCCCCATTTTCACCTTACAAAGTGAGAAGTGACTTTAAAACAAAGTGCACTCCCTGCAGGTCTTTAATATGAAATGTTTTCTCTTGGTACCATGTCTTTCCATATACTCTTGACTAGAACACTTTTCTTTCTTATTATTTAAGACACAGTTACCTTCTCTAGGTTAATTCTCCAGAATGATCCCATTTCCATCTTCGGATTGGATTGGATTAGACAGATAGACAATATGTCTTTCACACCCTGAGCATATGTATGTAACATGATCTTAGCACTTACCACATGATATTGTAATTGTTTCTTCTCTGTCCCTTAAGGGCACAAAATGAATAAATGAATGACTATTTTGGAGCATAAAACAAGAGCTTCTAAATACGCTGAAGAATTTATGTTGCTATTAAAATATAAGGATGTTAAAAGCAATAAATTTTATTTTACTTTAAAATATTTATTTATTTGGTTGGTTGGTTGGTTGTGCTGGGTCTTAGTTGCGGCATGCGTGTGGGATCTAGTTCCCTGACCAGGGATCAAACTCAGGCCCCCTGCATTGGGAGCACGGAGCCCTATCCACCAAGGAAGCCCCAAAAGCAATACATTTTAAAGTGAATAAAATTATAGGCTCTGGGTGAGGCTGATGCCTAGGGAAGGCATGCTCATGTTTCTGTGTACCTAGTTTTGAACCTTGCAGCACAAAGCAAATACATCATTACTGAAATAACTTAATAAATTGGCTATAATTTTCATATTGTTTTTACAACTTTTATTTTACCCCTTTTGATGGTTTCCACTTTTTCAAGGTTTTATGAAGTTAAAGCTAATTGTTATGTGCAAAATCTCCATGTTCTCGCTACTTGGAATCCTGCCACATTGCTTGTTTGAAGCTATCAGATTTTTACTTTTTGCTGCGTTTAACAACTGAATTTCTACTGTCAGCAGACACTAAAGAACAAACTATCCACATTTACAGTGAAAGGTAATTTAGAGATGCGAATAAGAAGGCCAATGTTTACAAGTTGCCTAAGAAGACATCCAACCCCCTGAAAGGCTATGGAAATACTTCTCATCAAATCCATATTTGAGCCAGGACTAAGAGTAACTAACCTAGGGATTCATGTAAACTGAACTTGAAAGGAACAAGGGGAAAAAAATGCCACTTTATTTACTGGTGGTGGTGGTAGGATGGTGTTAGCATTATCAACCAAATAGTGAAGAATACGGCATGAAAACAAACGTAATGTGGTAAGGCCAATGATATAAATAACATATACATAGATTATAGAACCCATATACCAGGTATGGATATTCAGCTCAGGTTTGAAACTTCTAGTTACAGGAAAAACAAACAAACAGAACCCCAACACCAACCAACCAGGGTTGATTAGAAGTAATTTTTGAAGTATTATTGAGGTATAACTGATATATAATAACTTACACGTACATCATCCAAAAATGGGTATATATTCTTACATAGCTCAGTATTTGCTAGGAACAAAATTACTTTAACTAAACTTGACTACTTGGTAGCCCCCGCCCCAGGGCATTCGTTCGTTCGTCCTTCCTTCCTTTCTTCTCCCTCCCTCCCTCCCTTCCTTCCTTCCTCCTTCCCTTCCTCCATCTTTCTTTTCTTTCCTTCTTTCTTTCCTTCCTTCCTTTCCTTATTAGTCATCCATTTTATACACATCAGTGTATATATGTCAATCCCAATTAATTCTTTTGTTAATATTTTCATCTGTGAACATAATTTATTTCACTGGGTTCAATAAGATGAAACATTTCTGTTGCTATTTTAAGGAAATTGTCAAAAATTGGGGAGGAAAACCATATGTATTTTGTAGGAAAACAGGCCAACTTCCCCCTCCTCTTAACATATATCAATAAATTCAGAGTTCAACTGAATATAAAAACAGTAACATCCACTTCCACATAAACACACACACATGCATGCATGCACACACACCCCCACATAGAGATGTGGAAATCTGCGGAAGTATCTACTCCATGCTTTACCTAGTCAGACTTTGAAGGAGAGTGAATGTAGAGTCAGAACTAACTGAAAGAGCTCCTCCCTAAGCTGTCCTGCTGCCAGTGAGGAATAGTTAAATCATGGGTTTCATTGTGAGTAAGCTTTGTAATTCCTGTATCCTTAGCCAAGGATTGTAAATGTGAAAGTGAACACACTGCATAAAATTAATAATTTTAGAAGTAAAATATTTAAAATTTGTTTCAGAGTTGTACAGACTTTTGGCCAGTGATTTTAGAGAAAAATAATTAATATGGATAAGTATGAAATGAAGTTAAATAATCTGAATTTTTTAATCAAAAATATTTTATATAAACTTTCTCCATTATATGCATTTAAAAATAATTCCTGGGCTTCCCTGGTGGCGCAGTGGGTGAGTGTCCGCCTGCCGACGCAGGGGACACAGGTTTGTGCCCTGGTCCGGGAAGATCCCACAGGCCACGGAGCGGCTAGGCCCGTGAGCCATGGCTGGTGAGCCTGCGCTCCGCAACAGAAGAGGCCACAACAGTGAGAGGCCCATGTACCACAAAAAAAAAAAAAAAAAAAAAAAAAAAAAACCTTTTATATTTCAAACTTGTTGAATATCTTGAAAATCATCCCTGAAGCTAACATTTATTAAAGTGCTTAATAAACACCAGGCACTATGTAAAGAGCTTTCATCCACAAATCACAAGAATGGCAAGTAATATCCCCAAGGTCACATAGCAAAGTAAGTGGTAGAGCTGAATACATACCCAGGCCATCTAGCTCCATAGTTTGTACACTCAACCACTATTCTACTGCTTACCCAAAAAAAAAAAAAAAAAAAAAAAAAAAAAAATCCTGTATATATCTACATGTACCTATGTAGAATAAACCCATTCTGTTGCAATAAATTAATTTTGTCAAAACACATTTTGGATGAATATGAACATCATTTTGTAACTGAGTAAATCTGGCATAGCTGTTTTAAAAATCAGCCTTGGGACATAATTGGATTGTCTACAAAAACTGATTTCAGTTGAAACACTTCATGTTGAAAGTTATGTCTATCTCTAAGGAGTTTTTTATCCTGAACAAATGTCTAATATTAGAATACTGAGCTAAAAATACAAGTTCGTTAAGCTTCTCTTTTTCCCAAAGGTAGTCAGAATAAACAGTTTGACAGACTTTCAAAAATGGAGAAGTAAGCAAGTTATAGGAAATTCAGCCAAAATTTATCATGCTTCTGTATTTCAAAGGTCAAACAGTTCTTTTAGAGTATTTGACTTTTTCTAAAGGAAGCAAATATTTTTAGCTCATTTTCTTCTGTAATAATACAAAAATGTGGTGGCTTTTCCCATTGAGCTTGTAAATCTTAGCTAATCTGGGACGCATGTGGAGTCAGAGCTATCTGCAACTATAAGTAAAACTGATGGTCCCAGCTTGGTCTGGAGGGAACTTTCCAGGATGGTTTATAAAGGAAAACATGATTTGCCTGGTTCACATAGTGGATTTTTATGGACTCAGGATCCAGCCATGAGCCATTGGTCCTTTTTGTATTTCCTTTCTCTCATTTAAATAGGAGTATCATTTCTCATAGGGTAAAAAAGATACTTTAAGATAATATATATCTGGTAGTAAAGTATTTTGGCTCCATATAAAACTGATGCTTTGGTTCACATCATTTAGAAAAATAAGGAGAAAGGCAGTAGAAGAAGTCAGTAGTCTGGAAACATTTAGAATATCTCTAGGTTATTAAATTCTTTAGAGTATCCAAGAGACATGGAAGCATATGTCTACACAAGTCAAAATTTAGAAACAAGTCAAATATCTATCAGTAGGTGAACAGATAAACAATTGTAGTATATCCCTACAATGGAATACTACTTAGCAATAAAAAGGAACGAACTATAAATACAACATGAATGAATCTCAAAATAATCATGCTAAGGTGAAAAAGTTATGATTCCATTTATAGAAAATTCTGTAAAGCTAATGTCAACTTTACTTTCTTAAAGCAATTTTATCTTCAGCAAATACCATGTAAGAGTGTTTCATTTCTGGATAATATACGGCACACAAATGAAGGTTCCCCTCTCTCCAACCTAATCAATTTATTTAAGGTAGGTCAGTTTAGCGAACTAGAAATCCAAATTTAGAAATGAAGAATAACTCTGAAAATACACATCTTTTAAACAGTTTGTCTTAGTAATAGCAGTTTATGTCAACAATTTTAAAAACAAACAAACAAAAAGCCATTTCTTCCAACTGTTCAAGATAGGTCTTGCCATACTCCATTTTCCAACACAGCTTTAAACATTCACAGAATATTTATGTTGGAAGTTATTAAAACATTTAGCCAATGTTTAGAATGCTTTTTGTTTTTTAATATTTGTGCCATTTACCAAAGTATCTTCAACTTCAGAACAACCTTTTTGACTAAAAAGATGTGTATCTATGATTCAAATTCATAGAATGATTCACAGAATCATTAGAATCTATGATTTATTCAATATTAGGACTTCAAAAAGAAGAGAGATAAACTTGGAAAAGGTATTAATTGGATTCTGAAAAAGCTTTTCTAGTATCTGCTAACATAAAAGAGAGTTTGGAGGGGAAAAAAAAGCCAAAACTTTGCTATTATTAAATTCAGAAAAAAAAAAAAAAACTGTGGTGATTATTTTCACATGGCTCTGAACAGGGGTCCTGTACTATTTTGCTCTATTTGACTAAAACTATGGACATCTGAATCTCTTCACCATTTCAGGCTACCAGTGTAGTACAATATCCTCAACATTAATACTGTGGGTTTTATCCAGCATTAACCCAGTAACTGACCCTGGTGTGTATTTATTACTATCCATAAGGAATGGCGACTACACAATATTCATTAGTTGCAAAAAATTTATAGCTATAATTTCTATGAAGAGTAAAGCAATTATTTGCTCAGAGATAAGCTATCTATACACAGCAGTCTTGTTTCTATTTTCTGGGTCGTTTCAAGCATTCTGATGAGGGCACTTGGGGATGCGTTTTGACCTATGCCTTATGAAGGAAATGGAGAATCTTAATCAGTAAAAGGGAAGGGGAAAAGTCAGGTACTCCTTATGGGGAAAAGCTCATGAGTGGAATCATGGCAACAAGACAGAGGAGTGCACTTGGCTGAAGGAAGGTAATTGGCTTAACCAGAACTGAGAGAGAGAAAGAAGGCTACTGACCACAGACCATGCAGAGTTTAGGCTTGATCTCATAGGTATTAGGGAACCGCAGGTACTAAGAACCACAATCTTAAGCATAAGAGAAGGTAAAAACATTCACACTCAGGGGGAACTATCTTTCCTCAAAGTGTTAGTTTCAAAAGACTTTGAAACAGAAGCTGGGATGCATTCCTAACCCACTCTCTCAAAGGTCTCCCTCCAGTCACAGAGGAGAAACTGATGTATTAGTAAGAGTTATATAGAGAAAATTGAGCACTCCATACATGTTCAATCTCATGGAGCAAAGATGATGTTTATACTTTTAAAAAGTTTTTTTTTTTTTTTCTGAGACCAGAAATTGCTTTAGAAAGAAAAATAGTGAATAATCAAAATGAAATTTAAAAATTTAAAGCTCTATGAGGACAAAGTTTTCCAAAATTCTGCCAACAAACCCTAACAAATTAAGGCAATAATTTCCATTTTTAACTAAGAAAATATACTAACCCCTTTAAAGTTGTCTCAATTTTTCAGAATTTTGTATTAACCTCACCCATACTGACAGTAGTTTATAAGACCAGGAAATTCTACAATAGACAGGTTTTGTTAATCCTATGCAGAAGTACTTAAGAATAGCTTTTGAAACAAGTAATTTGTGAACATTCTGAAGTCTGGTACCTTCCCACAGCAAATGTGGTATATAATTACAAAACAATGCCACTGGTTTCATGTTGCTTGTTAACTTATCTGTACTGATTTCTATTAGAAAAGTAAAAACAAACAACAAACAGAACCCAAACCCCCCACAGCACTGAACAGGAGTGCCTTGCGCTCAAGTACTGAATGGATCCATCCCTTTTTCTTCATTATTCCTGTTTTTTGAGACTGGAAAGCTCTTTCTGGCTTTCTTGATTATCCTGGTAACCTTATTTAGAGGCATCTTCACTTAAGATATGACCCTTCTTTGTGGAATCTTTCCTGGCACCTACCTTAAGATAATCTAGAAAATACGTAGGATGAGAAAAACACAGATACTTGCTTGATACAAATACAACCATATTCTGGGTATTTGAGCAACTCCAAATTTAGCCCTATACTGGAATTTCATACATTTTCACAATTGTGCCAGGTAAATACATTGACAACTGAATCTTATATGACAAGGCAGTATTCTTTTATCCACATATGCAAAGTTAAATTTAAAAAACCTTTTATAAAACCTATCTCTTTCAGGTTTCCTGCTCTGGCTTAGACAAATCTAAGGAATCAACTCTGTAATTTTAATACCATACAAATTTAATAGAAATTCAATTTACAAACCTTAACTTTTCTGAAGCTTTACTACTAAAAGAAGTATCTAAAAACTCCTGATAATTTTAATGAGCAACTGTTTACACTTACACTGATGTAAGAAATAAAGACCTGAAGGTATTTAATTACTTATCAAATTTAAAGTTTAAGATCTTAGTGGAAAAAAAAAAAAGGAAACAATTTCAAAACACTTTAACATGGAGAACCTTTTGCTTGATTCCGAATCTCATTTGAATTAATTTTTGCTCCTATGTTTCTACTTCATTTATTACAAATAAAAGAAACACTTCAGAGAAAAAGCAAGGAAAAATGTCTTCACTTTATATAAAGATCCAATGCTACAGTGCTCTTCCCAGTCCAATGTGGTATTAGAGGTCCTCATTGTAAGAATGTCTGCTCTGCTTTAGCAAAGATGACGTTCATTAGTTATTCCCTGGATTTCTTGATTAAAGGAGGCATTTATGAGAGAGACAATGCATAGAGTTTTTCCTCTCACAAAGTAAACTGGTCTCTATGAAGATTCTATCTGGTGCTCCAAATGGACCAGTTAACAGTATCTAAAACGAGTGGAGTTCTGCCAATTCCCACACTTCCACAGCTCATTCTAACACAATGCACTTGTTAGCCTAGTGCAGAAGAGCTCCACAGAATATGAGGTGTTTCATGGTTGCTTCTGGCAATCTGAGAAAAGTGCAATAATCCCCCAGCTCCTAATTCCTTCAAATCTGTGAACCCTGAACAAACAGAATCTCTTTGGTTTCAAGAATGAGATTCTTTCCATGAGTCAGAAAAGTGCCTATGTTATAGAAGGAAAAAATGGCCACAATCTTTCCATCTAAATAAGGTACCTTCACAACCAGTGTTCCTTTGGGTTCACCAGGGAGGAATGCTGATAAAAGCCAACAAAGAAACCCAAAACAGTACTCAGGTAGATCCTTTGCTCTTCTGATAATTTTAATATTCTTTCTTTGGAGTGTTCACTAAAAGAACCTTTTCCTTTCCTAGTAGTATGATTATAATTCTTAATAAGATTTCCTAGAGTAGCCTACCCAAGTAAATAACCTGTACTACCTTTGTTACTGTTCAAATTATTAATCTCTATAAATCATTGTAAGTACTATTTTAGGCTATGCAAATAAAAAATCAGGCACACTTCAAGGCTGACAGGGTGTATATACTACATATCAAATGTGGGGGAAAAAAAGACGTCAATGGAGTTTTGAATACTACTCTGGGAGGAGTGGGGAGGGAGCAGATAGTGTAAACTTTCTGGGAACAGCAATGTTAACTTAAGTATCATGGTAGAAAGATGCCTCAAAGTTACTCTGGGCTAATCTTCAGTGAGGACAGGCCCCTGGAGCACAAGTTTTCCTCTTTCCTAATTTAATATCTGTTTTCAATGCTAAAACATCAGATAAGAGCCTACCTGACATTTTGGAGAATTTGCTGTGCTGGGATTGATATTCCGCATTGCCTAAGAGTGAAAAATAAGATGGATAAAAATTACTTTAAGCCACATGGTTTGGCTGTGTAGGCTGACTTACAAATTGTATCCAGACATATCACCATAGCACAGAATTCCCAAGCTAGCCCAAGAAGAAGCAGACTGAGGACAGGAGCCAACGGAGTCGCCACATAACAAACGGAAACCTCAGAAGTGTTAAACAGCATTGAGGATAGGACAGTAAGACTTTAGGTGTCAGGGTTCAAATAAAACTGGATATTGGTCAGGTAGGTTCTTTACTTCTGAATATTAGATGAAGCAGGAAAAATATAATTTGATGCTTCAGTGATAAGAGAAACTATCAATGGAAGAAGTTCACAGGAAGCCAAAAGGCTTAAGATATACTGAATTTAACTGATTGCTAAAAAACAAAACCAAAAAATCTTAGAAAACACACCATTAGTATAAGAATAGAGCAGGTCTGTCACTTCAACAAAAGAAAAGACAACACAGTAGGTGGTAAAGAAGAAATAAAGAAGTTACCTTTAAAGGAAACTATTCTGTCTAGGACCCATCACCCAGAGTAAGAGTGAGAATAAGATTTAGAAAAATTCTTTAGAATGAAGAATTTTATAAGTAGCAGCATTTTGCCCATTGGGCGGGAAGGGGGTGGGGGAGAGCTGATCTACGGCAACAACAAAATGATGGATGGCCCATTCCCGGACTTTAACCTTTCTTATTAATAAGGTTTCTTTTTTTTGGTAGTCTTTAATTCATATGTGAAATTATATACGCATACGCCATCTAGTACTCAGTAACAACAAAATGAAAACAGTCTGCGTAAAACATACCCTTAAATTGCTTTATTTCTTCTAAGAGCTATATAACTATAATTTTGATGGTGCTACCTTGTTCTGATGATAAAGTTTTATTTAAATGAAAAATATCTTTCCTTTATAGTAATATGTTAAAAAGTCCATCAGAGATACATTAATCTTGTTAATGTGCTTCCTTTCTCTATCTTCTTAAAGGCGGATGAGGGAATATTTCTTTCAAGACCACTTCTTGACATCATATGCTGGCATCATATTTCTTACTCACTTTGGTGCCAACCACACTAGAATTACACTGGCAGGTTACTGATAGCACAAACAGTTTAAAGGTGTGCCTGTCTGGGATTCCATGGCTTAGTTTAATTCTTAGGTACCAGTTCTTCAAATCCCAAATATGAGTTCAAAGACTGTATCAAGTTCATGTATTTCCATTAACACGTGACGCTATTAAGATATAACACTCATGAAAAAAAGTACCTTGTTCAAATGTCTACATCCTGACTACAAAAATGGAGAGTATAATGATATTTTTAATGCCTATACTTAGTATGCTATGACTTAGGTGAGGAAAAATAGTACAGATATGTGTATTTCACGTTCGCAAACAGAGAGAATGTCTCTGGGGGAAAAAAAAAAATACAAGAAACTGATAGCTACTTACAACCAGAAAAGAGAACTAGAGAAATGGAAAAGGAGATTTCATTTTCACTGTACGTTTACCTTTTGTACACTTTCAAAATCACATCATCTTTATTATCCAAAATATTTACATAAAAATTTTAAAATACACTGCTTTGAGAAGATCACACTCCCAAAATCTGAACTTAGATTTTATCACTCTGAAATAAGATAAAGTAAAAATTCATTTGAGATGAGGGATTATATATTCTTATGGCACATAAAGACCAACAGTATTTCTGAAAGAAAACTGATAAAAATGGTCGTAAAGTTTTCCAGCTCTCTAACGTTAGAAACTACCCATCCCAACATGAAAAAATATCCATAAGTAGATAATTTTAAAGCACTGTGGGATCTTCTAAACTTGGGATAGCCTGTATTGTTTTAAATAAAACATCTTAGATTCAGCAATACTGAAACATTTATCATTTGAGAAATATCATATTGTGTATTCCCCTAGACAAATAATTCATTTAAAGTAAAAGATGTTTCTCCCCAAGTGATGTCCCAGAGTTTCCCCCTTAGTGAAATCCTCAGATATATAGTAGTCTGCAATTCCATGTACAGACATACCTCATCTTATTGCACTTTGCAGACACTGCAATTTTTGTTTTTAAACATACTGAAGGTTTGTGGCAACCCTGTGTCTAGCAAGTCTATCAGAGCCATTTTTCCAACAACATTTGCTCACTTCATGCCTCGGTGTCACATTTTGGTAATTCTCACAATATTTCAGTCTTTTTCATTGTTATTATATTTGTTATGGTGATCTGTGATCAGTGATCTTTGATGTTACTATTACAAAAAGATGACTCACTGAAGGCTCACATGATGGTTAATATTGTTTAACAATCAAGTATTTTAAAATTAAGGTATTTAATTTTACATTAAATTTATTTAAATTTACATTAAATTTTACAATAAACAATTTACATTGTTTATTTTAAGACAATGCTATTGCACACTTAATAGACTACAGTACGGTGTAAACATTAACTTTCATATGCAACGGGAAACCAAAAAATTCATGTGATTCACTTTATTGTAATACTTGCTTTATTGTGGTGGTCTGGAACTGACCGGCAATATCTCCGAGGTATGCCTGTATATTTGAGGAAAAGCACCCTTGCTTCCTTCGATTTTTGCTTGACTGCAATGAATACGACCAAAACATCTCCTTGTGATACAGGTTTACAAGTTATAGCCTATGTGATCAAAGGCCAGTTAAGAAACTAGAAACTAAGATGAAAGCTGGACAGAATGTTTCTGTGTCACTCTAGTTTCAGAGAAACAACATTCTTCTGTAACTAATAAATGTCAAAATGAAACACACCCAACTTTATGTAGGAAAACAAAACCCCAAGAGTGGAAGGCTGGTCTCTAACCTGTGGCCTCACCTGCCGAAGCAGTTCTTGCTGCTTCAGTCGCAGTCTCTCTTTCTCCATCTGCAACTGCTGCAGCCGCATCTGTTGCTGCTGGTTGGAATTGCCACCACCCATGACTCCTCCCTGAGGGCTCTGGGGAGCCAGGGGTGGTGGCTGTTTCACTGGAGCACTCTGACTGATTCTCTGGTTCATGGCTGAAATGAAACAGAAGATCTATCCTAAAAAACTAGCAAGAAAAAGGATATTTAGTTATTCAAAAGCAACTGGGGATATTCAACATAGCCTTTTCTGTAGTAAGACTAGAAATAACCTAAAAATCCACCAAGAGTACAATGGTTACATTAATTTATTATTATTGTAGTCATCTTTGTCATTATCCTAGGATGCAAGGCAGCCATAAGAGAAAAGAAACAAGTAACTCTAGTAGGCAGTGACATGGAACAGTCTAAGACATACTAAGTTAAAAGCATAGTACAGAATAGATAATATTAAAAAAAAAAGGGGGCAGGTGGAACATATATTACATGCATATCCAGAGAATCTGAACTGAAGGACAGCCAAGAAGCAATTAAAATCTGTTGGTTCTGGACCTGGGGAACTAGATGGCTAGAGGACTGAGTTCAAGAGAGACATTTTTTATAACTTTTCAAGTTTGAATAATGTGAATATATTGCTTATTATAAAATATAATATATATTTAATTAAAAATAAATCTCTCAAAGTAACTGAGACAAAGCATCCTAAGCATTAAAGCTCATCAACATTATTAATCTTTAAATATAACTCTAATAAATCAAGTAGATTAAATTATCTGATGCATGCTCATAATAAATTAAGCCTACAAGAATCTGGATTGGACTTCCCTGATGGTGCAGTGGTTAAGAATCCGCCTGCCAATGCAGGGAACACAGGTTCGAGCCCTGGTCCGGGAAGATCCCACATGCTGCAGAGCAAAGAATCGGCCTGACAATGCAGGAACACGGGTTTGATCCCTGGTCCGGGAAGATCCCACATGCTGTGGAGTAACTAAGCCCATGCACCACAACTACTGAGCCTGCGCTCTAGAGCCCGCGAGCCACAACTACTGAATCTCGCGCGTCTCGAGCCTGTGTTCTGCAACAAGAGAAGCCACCGCAATGAGAAGCCTGCGCACTGCAATGAAGAGTAGCCCCTGCTCACTGCAACTAGAGAAAGCCTGCACACAGCAAGGAAGACCCAATGCAGCCAAAAATAAACAAACAAATAAATTTATTTTAAAAAAAAGAATCTGGATGGCATAGATTGGTCTCATTCAACAGCTCAGGTAGTCATTGTTATTTTTTTAGTTGAACATATAATATACCATTTGACAATTAGAAACAGACTGGATTCCTACACTAGTGAATTTCTGTCACTGATATAACATTGACCAAACTGTGGATTGTGGTAACCTTGGTGAACAGATGGAAGTTTTATGTGAAAATGGCAATAAGAATGATATATCACCTTTTCAGACACATATTCAACATTTTAAGGTGAAATTTCAGGTCACTGTTTCTACTAAATGTTTAATACATACTGACCAAAGAAAACCTCTGGCCCAAATGACTTCACAAACACTCGAGGAAGAAATAATACTAATCTTATAAAACCTTTTCCAGAGAACAGCAAAGAAGGAAACTCCACAACACCTTTGAGACCAGCATAACCCTAATACCTTACATTAAAACAAAGAAAAATTACAGATCACGTTCTCTAATGAACCTTGCTACCAAAATCTGAAATGACATTCACTGACAGCTCTTATGACATACTGGCTCCCAGCCAAGTGGCAAACTCCTTCTGGTGATTTTTCACGCGTCCTCTGTTGAAGGCACAGAGGCTGCTTGGTAAATGCCAACTCTTCTTGGAGGCTACTTGACCAAACCTCCCCAGCCTTCCCCAGAGTCTGCCATGTGCACTAAGAATCATCTTCCTTCAGGGCACTGCCCTGGGACATTTGTTTACTGACAATTCTCACATGACTGTAATTTTTCATTTACAAATTTGTATTTTCTCTTAGACTGGAGTGCCACAGGAGTGGGGAGAGTATCCTAATTGTGTATATATTCTCAGTGCCCAGTCCAGTATCTTTGCACAAAACTTGTGCTGAAAAAAAACACTGTAATGTTTCTAAGTCAGTTAAGTATTCACTGAGGCAGATATTTAACTATTTAATATATGATAATATAGAAATCCTACCAATTTCCCCTTAGACTGACCAACTCTTCCATGAGACTGCATAACATTGATATAGAACCAAGGATATTAGAAAAAAGGAAAATTATAGACCAACTCTCTCCTAGCATGCCTTGGTTCAATTCAACCTACTGAGATATTTATATAAGGTGATGGTATTTTTGTTCTTACTCTTCCCCTCAATTTTTTCTGTATTTCTTTTTCTAACTTCTTGAGTTGAACTTACTTAGTTTAAGTCTTTTCTTAGAGCATTTAAGTCAATAAATTTACCTTTAAGTACAGTATTTCCTGCATGTCATACAGTTGAAATAGTACGTAAAATTCATGATTGTTCTACCCCAAATACCTGTAATTTCTATTGTGATTTCCATTTAACTCATGAGTTACTTAGAAGTACACTTTTATGCTCTCAAGCATACATTTAAATTTTTAAAAATAATTTCCATAAACAAATAGAGAAGGAGAAAAAATAATATAGACGATGAATCCTCATGTAGTCATCATCCGGGTTCCCAATGATCAATACATAACCAATTTTGTTTTACATCTATTCTCATCGACTTTACCCTCAATTATTTTCAAGCAAATAATACAGCATTTCATCCATAAATAATCACAATATGTATCATTCAGGTTTTTGCTTAGATTCTTAGATCTTATAACTATATTTTCTGTCTAATGCTGAAAAATTTGCTTCCAATAACATTAATATGTACTATCCTTCTATACATATGCAAGTATTTCAAAATAACATACGACCGATTATTAAAGTTATGATCAACAAAATGATTATTAAAAGTTTGGTCCTTAAGATATTTCATTAGGTGTATCCAGCCAAATCACTGTGGTTAAGTGTCATCTGAAATAATTCTCTGTGTGACTCGGCCAACTCAATATACAGGCTCACTTGTGGCGATGTGCTTCTGAATTTCAGACACTGGCTTTACTTGTCACTCCCCACTGCTCCTAGCAGTTTGTTTATTCCGTTTTTAAAAATCAAAGCAAACACACAGATATGGTAGCATACTTCTCAGATATATGGTGGCATATTCTTAATACTTAACTTCATTTTGCCTTTTTGCTAATAACATATCCTTGAGACTACTCCAAAGCAGTATATAGAGGTTCCCCCCCGCCATTTTCTTTTAAAAATAGCATAGTATTTCATTCAACTAATTTCCTATTAGGTACCACAGTTTTAATTATAACCTATATGTTTAATAGCTGGTAGAGCAAGCCATATTTTTTTTGAAGCTAACTTTTTATTATTGGGATCTAATTTTATTGCTTTGTGGTTAAAAGAATCTGGTCTGTATACTGATTCTTGAAATTTGTGACTTGACATGTGGTCAGTCCTTGCTTTTGTACCAGGTCAGGGGCAGACGGCTACACGCCTGGCTTTCACCATTGAGAGTGTTTCATGTATCTCTGTCTTTGTTCTTAACACTTTGAGTTCCTGATATCCTGACTGGCTGACTGGTCCCTAGCCCTGCCCTTGCTCACTGCTTTGTGTGGTTTTGTTTTCTGACCAGCAGAGACTTTTTTAAAATTTATGATCCCAGTTAAGTCTTTCTGGTTATCTCTTTTAAATGTTTTGTCTGGCATAGCAGAGAAGGGATGTCAAAAAAAACATGACTCGCTGCTTCATATTGTTCAAAGCCTTATTAATCTCTTTTATGACCAAAAACAAAAACAAAAAAACACCACATTTATAAAATGTCTTTACAAAGAATAAATGGCTAAAACCTTAATAATTACGGTTTATAGTTAGTATTTTACAGGGGAATGGATAGAAAAAAAGCCAAAAAATTTAATGGCTAAGATTTGCCAATCAATAACCTCATTTAATACAATTGCTTATATTTTCCTGTCACCAACATTATCAGATGCACAACTGACAGGCCTCATAGTATGATATAAAAAATATGGCCTTTAGAGTCAAACAAACCATGATTAGAGTTGGGCACACCAGTTCGTGGTTCATCTAATCCTCAGTTTCCTCAGCTATACCTGCGGACATTAACATCACCCTTTTGGATCACTGTGGGGCTTATAAGTAATATGTAAAGCATCTATTATAGTCCTGGAATACAACAGATGCTCCAAAAATGTTAGCCTCCTCCCTTTTCCGAATAGTTCTTTCTAAACTTTAAGATTACCAGTCCTGCAGATAATCATCTTGGCTTGAATTCCCATACCTTCCCTCCCCCGTCCTTCTACTTCACCATGCCACTCACTGTTTCTAAGTATTCTATGATTCATAAAGATACGCATATTTATCTTTCCTGTAAGATCTAAACAGAAAAAAATAGGTGGGGGAGTTTGAGCCTTAGCTTAACCTCCCTAGGGATCCTTCTCTTTTGGTGAACATGTTCTTGGCATTCCCATAGGGCACTCACTCAACATATTTATTTTCCCAAAGAGATGTTTTCTTACATTGTGCTATGTCAGGTTCAATCATACGAGTTAAATATGAATTGGGGGACTGATCTGAGTATCTATCACATATGGTGAACATCTCACAAACTGAGGTCTAGTGCAAAGAACTACTGGGGAAAAAATGTTTTCCATTCCAAGCAGTTAAATAAATTAAAAAATTTTAAAAACTGCTAGGAAATAACCCATTAGTAAGTGTTAAAATGATAAAATATGATTGATTTCAAAACAGATTCTAGAGCTATACAGTGTTAAATATTTCATCTATTAAGAAACATTTTTTAAAAAGCTCTTGAGCTTTCCACACTGGATTTTTATTAAGTAATATAGCATTTAACAAGTTAATGTAAATATTCCTTGTGAAAACTAATTGGACAATAACAGTATTGTATGAAAATAAACAGGTAAATATCCTCTGCTTCCCACCAGTTTCTCAGAATTAGATACCATTAGCAGTAATCATTAATGACAGTGACCACTGCTGATGGCACACTCAGTTGGTTGGGAAAGTCTTTTTCAAATCTAAGCTTATCTGACTATTAAAAACCACAGCAAGGGAAAAATAAGGGTATCAAAAGATGGAGTAAGAACTCCACAGAATTAAACAGAAATTTGTACAAAATACGCAATAGAAATAGTCTCTCTGGCTAATAATGGTGAGCACTTTTGGTTGTGTTTACCTAAATGCTGTTACCTATGGATACAAGCAGTGCTACAAGCTTCCATATAAAGAGCTCACTTAAATGACCAATTCAAACAACCGAGTTTATCTACAGAAGCTGGGATTTCTTCTCTTCAGAAGCATCCTGTTCTTTACCTTCTGACTATCTCAAGCATTTCAACAAAGCACAGAGCAGTGCACCCACATGGGGTGCAGCAGAGACCTCACAAGCAGGCAAGAAACAAAACAATCTTTGTTTCTTGGGGGAAGGGGGCAGGGCAGCTAAAAAAGAAAAGAACTGCATTACCACCTTCTTCCCCTCCATGACCAACTACCAAAATCCCAATGTTTCCAGTTTTAACAAAATTTCTAAAAGGTAAAGGAGAAAACAAATCCTTAAATATGACAAATTTTTTTAAAAAATGCTACATTTTAAATTCAGCCTTTGCTGCCTGAACTATGAAATAGTAACTGTTTCAAGTTTTTCTTAACCAATCCGTCCTGACAGGTTTATGGTAGCAAATCATTCACTCAGCAATTACTGAAAAAGAAGAGACGACCTTCTCAAAAACAAAGGAGGTCATCACCATGGGTTCTTTCCAGATTTTATTCTGAACATCTAAATTTTCAAACTTCAGACAAATTTTAGATTTGCATAATTTGTATCTTCAACCTTGGAATATTACAAAGTACTACAGATGTGGTAATCAATCGTAGACTTTGAGATAATTCAATCCTAGTAACCTCATTAAGTGTAAATTTAAAATTAGAAAATTATTTTGAGCTTTTAAAATAATAACTCACATCAAATCTCCCACAACACAAGAAAGCACCTTTTTACTTTGTCTAATATTTTATCAAGTTTCAGATATTACATGGTTACATGTTAGAATGGCTATATTAGTTTGCTTATAACATTTAGAAACAAATTTTAGGTTTTCCCCCCATACCTACAAGGGTACTAAGACTGTAAAATTAAAAGAAATGAATGCTTTTCTAAAAACACAAACTAACAGGCCAACTCTGTCAGTCTTAAAACAGTAAAAACAAAACACAAAACACCCACTGCTAGCTAAGTCTTTCAATATGACCTAGGGGATTGAATTGTCTACAAAAAGTTGCTACTAACTGGCACAAAAATTTATGTATTTAAATACAAAATGATGGTTTTTTCAGTGAAAATTACTTACTATTTGATTCACACTGAAAATCTGTCTCTTACAAAAGGAGCAAAAGGCCAGGGTCCTTATCTCATGACTGAATATAACTTTTTATTATCAATATGCAAAAGACATCTCCCAACACTCAATTAAGCTATACCTAAATGATAACACCATGCCCAGGAATGACTTTTTAAAAAAAGTTATACTGAGATATTTCACCCCTTTAGTAATTTTAATATATTCATAGAATTGTATAACCATCACCACTATCTAATTTCAGAACACTTTCATCATCCCCAAAAGAAACCCTGTATCCTTTAGCAGTACACGTCCTATTGCCCCTCCCCCAGTCCCTGGTAACCATTAATCTACTTTGTTTCTTTGGATTTGTCATATATATGGAATATATATGACATGTCATATATATGGAATCAATTCTGTGACTGGCTTGTTTCACTTAATATATTTTCCAGATTCATCCATGTTACAGTATGTATCAGCATTTTATTCCTTTTTATTGCCAAATAATATTCCACTGTACAGATATACTACATTTTGTTAGTCTGTTAATCAACTGATGGATATCTGTGTTATTTTCACTTTTTGTTTATTATGAATCATGTGGCTACAAACATACAAATGTGCAGGTTTTTGTGTGGACATGTGGTTTCCTTTTTTGGGCAATATATATCTAGGAATGGAATTGCTAGGTCATATGGTAACTATATGTTTAACTTTTTGAGGAACTGCCAAACTGTTTTCTAAAGTGGCTGCATCATTTTTCAATCACATCAGCAATGTATGAGGGTTCCAACTGCTCCATATTCTGGTCAACACTTGTTAATGCCTGTCTTTCATTTTAGCCATCTTACTGAGAATAAAGTGGCATCTCATTGTGGTTTTGCTTTGTATGATGTGGTTACAGTTAACCTCCCCTAAAACTCTACCCCAGGTCTTACCATAGGCAAAATAATCTCTCCCTCCCACACTCTGTACTTCTCTCCCTTACCAAACATCAACTTCCAGGCCCCCCAACCTGGGTTAAAGTATTTTAATCTTTAAACTGTTCAAAAATACCAATAACACCTTTTTTTAGGTCAATTCGACACTGTCTTCCTTCAACCACCTATCAAAAGTCTGGCATGAAAATTTATTATAATGGTATTTTTCAAACAATACAATTGAGAATGGAGTTTAAAAAACATTCAACAGAACATTTTCTCCTCATCACCTCATTAAGCAGTTTGGGGCAGGACACAGGAGTTGCTAAATGAGGTGAGGAGAAGGGAGAAAGCGGTCTAACTAGCCTTCGGCTCTCTCTGTCCCCCGGATATAACTGTGTTTTTTCCCTCTACTATGAAAATAAAGTTTAAAGGCTAGTTTGGAGAGAAAGTACAGATAATGAAACTATTAGTCTAACGAGAAGGGGAATAACATTTTAAAATCTACCTGCCATCATGAATTCATGTTAATGAGCAAACAGTTCCATTAATAGCTTTATTCCTAATTACATATAATGTATTACTATAAATCCTCTTTCACTAGGGGCATTTATAATTTAGAAGAGACGAATCCAAGTTCTGACTGAAAAGCACAAAAACTGGCCCTTTTATATAGTGTAGAGCTTGACTGGCTTCTTCTTACCTTTTAATGTCCCTCACAGCACCTTATTTATGATCCCTTGTTGTACTTAACACATTTTGTAATTATTATTTATTTTGTAGCTGACAACCCCCCGCCCACCTGCTAGCATAGTACCTGGTACATAACTGGCATTCATCAGTTGAATGAGTAAATAAATACTCAAATAGTTTCTATCCCTAGTTAGTAGGATGCTAATACACAGGAGAATACACAGGAGAATCTCCAAGCTGAAGCAAGTCCAGAATGAGTTCTGAAGCAACCTCAGCAACCAAGGTAGCAGAACAACATCAGTATAAAACAAAGCAAAGAATATGAACCACTCCTCTTCTAAATCATTCCAATTTATTTCAGCAGAAATCTATTTATTTGACTTTTCTCTCAAGAAGTCTATAATCTCTTTTTCTGTTTCTTATAACTGAGTCTCTGGGTTGTCACAAAAAGTGACATCACCAAATGGCTCTCTTCTCCAGCACATTTTATAAGATATTTGCTATTAATGCAGAGTTGATACAAATACGACTTGAAACATAGTTTTCTTTTAAAAATGAATTAAATTTTCTTGGGTTTGATGTGAGGGGCTTTAGTAACACAAATAAACCATTAATTTAAATTATCATTCAGTGACTTTAAGTTTTAAAATTCTATATGAAAAACTCATTATGTAAACAAAGAAAAATATTTCTTCACTGTATAATTATTTGTATCATTGAACCATCATCAAGTAGAAACTACATATTAATTTAACTTCATTAACGTTATGTCTATTCACCCTTGGCAAGTAGGAGAGACTGCTTACCATGATTGATAAACTATTTTGACACCATCCTCCTGACTGTAACATAAAAAAAAAAACCCTAAAACTGCAAACCTCTAATACTGAACTAATTTTGATATTCTATAACCTTACGTATTAAAATGTTCATTTCGGCTAGTGTTTGTTTTTTAAGTAAAACAAAAAAAAAATGTAGTGAGGGCAACAATTAGTAACAATCTCCAACAGTATGTTTTAAATAGGACTTCACTAAGCACATGGCCTAGAAGTATACTTCAAATCAGCTTACATCAGGCTCCTAACATGGTAACTTTATGAGAGTTCTAAATTTTAGAAACAAAGCATACTAAAAATGCATCATCTTTAAGGCAGTTTAAACTCCTATATATGTCAGAGCTGATAGCGTGGACAAAACTTAACTATTCCATCTAGCGCTGCCCATCCCCCATCAGATTTGTTTGCCCGGGCATACCCACCATGTGATAAGGCTTATCTTTAAAGGCTGAAAGATTTCCTGGTCTCCTCTTCAAAAGTAATTCCCAGCTGTGACCAGAGGGCCAAAAGCTAAAACTTAAGTGGTGCAATAAATAGTTCAAAAATATCCCTGAAACCTCAGTGCACTCAAATCCATAAAGCTATTGAGAAGTAACCTTAAGCAAGGATCCAAAGCAGTCACTGAAGAATTCATAATCTAGCATATTATATTAAATTAATTAAGGACTAGAAATATTCTTAAAAGCATCTAGTATATGAGTCCAATTAAGTCAAGAGAAGTCAGGTATCTTTCTGAATGAGTTGGTTACACTGTTGATACCAGAAGAACTTGGGTCTCTTGATTCCCAATTGAGTAGGTAAATTTTTCTATGACACAATTTAATTCATTTGAATTCACATGTAGAAAAGAGGATGCTAGCTAACTTCTACTAATGGATTTTTGGAGGGCATATAAAATGTCAGGTCAGAGCAATGTCATAACTATTTTTCTCACTGGATAACGTGCATTTAAAAACTACATTGAGTATCACATTTAAAGAGGCATCCAGAGAAGGGAAGTCTTAATGCATAAAAAAAAACAAAACTCAGAACTCTTAATGCATAAAAAAACTGGAGAAACGACAGTTAAAAGAGAACACTCTGGGATTAGAAATGTATTCACAAATTTGAAGGGAAGTAAATTTCTGAGTAATAAAGGGACACATATTTTCTGGTCATTAGAACCTTCCTTAAATAGAATGGACTGCCTTGTAACAGGGTAAGCTCCCAGTCAAGGGAAAGGGAAGGTCAGAGGTGAGGTTGGAAGGTAATCTCTTAAGGATATGGTAGAGGTGAGGCAGGCATGATAATTCATCTAGATGGCTTCACTTCTGTAATTGGAAACTCATTACCTTTGGGTAATTTCCTCAAGATGAGTCACAATACAGTATATAAGTAAATGCTTCAACCATTGTCATCTTCCTCCCTCTGAAATTTCCATGTGTTAGTACTGGTGACTTAGGTGTGCTTTTGAAAAGATTAACTGCATGTAATCTAAATTTCTTTAAAATTCTGGGTGTCAAAAGATCAAGTCCAGATTCTAGTTCTGTCACTCAACTATATAACCGTGGGTAGTCACAATTTCCCTAGATCTCAGAGAAACTCAGATTTGGGGCAAAATCCCTACCTCTACCAGTTATTTATTTATTTATTTATTTTTTGCGGTACGCGGGCCTCTCACTGTTGTGGCCTCTCCCGTTGCGGAGTGCAGGCTCAGCAGCCATGGCTCAACGGGCCCAGCCGCTCCGCGGCACGTGGGATCTTCCCGGACCAGGGCACGAACCCGTGTCCCCTTCATCGGCAGGCAGACTCTCAACCACTGCGCCACCAGGGAAGCCCTCTACCAGTTATTTTTTAAAAAATATATGTTGGTGGCTTGGGGAGTCACAAGGACTGGGTGGCACTACGGCATTTAGTGGGCAACCGTCAGGGATGTTGAACGTTCTTCAGTGCCCAGGATACACCCTCCCTCCTCCTTTGAGAAATGTTGATTAGAAGAATTACAAATTCCTTTTCAGGGCCAAATTTTATGAGATTTATTTGTTTTAAGAAGTTTTAGTTAGCAACAGCTCTATTTACCTAAAACACACTGAAACATCTTTTCGTCCCTACCCTAAGTAGTTAATAATATAATTCACAACCAAATACTGACATTTTAGGATCACCAGGCAAGATTTAAAAGAGGGTAAGGAGGGCTTCCCTGGTGGCGCAGTGGTTGAGAGTCCGCCTGCCGAGGCAGGGCACACGGGTTTGTGCCCCGGTTCGGGAAGATCCCACATGCCGCGGAGCGGCTGGGCCCATGAGCCATGGCCGCTGAACCTGCGGGAGAGGTCACAACAGTAAGAGGTCCGCGTACCGCAAACAAAAAAAAAAGAGGGTAAGGAAAACAAAACAAAAAAACAAAGAACTTGTTTTTAATGCACGAATATAAAGAGACTTGCTTCAATAAAATTCAAATGATTTGATGTTGGTATTCTAGCTACCCAAGACTCCATTAATGGAGTTACAGATTTAGTTTCTACAGCCTTTAGTGTTTTTTCCTACCTCTACTAGAACAGACTTAGGTACATTTTCATCAAAAGTAAAATATTACTTATAACAACTATCAGAAATATTTAGTCTTCAAGGAAAAAGGTTAATGAATGTCTAAACAGTTAAAAAATTTAACAGACCTTTAATTATTGATGCAAAACATTTAACTTTGATAAGAAAGATGTGAATAACTTTTGGCTTTTGACTTAATAGCAAGTTTTGGGAAACTCTGAAACCAAGGACCAAATCAACACCTAGGTTTTAATTAGCTGTGACATTTCCATGCACAGAATTTCTATGTACAGAATTGTTGATAGTAATTATAAAGGATATTCTGAATTCGCCAACTAGGTTGTTTATTACCTTCTTTAAGTCTCAAAAGATACACCTTTTAATCCAAATCTCTAGTTCCAGTTATTTTATTTACACCCAACGTGTTTTTAATCCCAGTGGTCCCATCAGCACTTATTTCCAGAAACACAGATTCTAACACTACTTATTATGTCCTTTTATATAAACAGGGACAACAACATTACATAAAAGATCAGTTCATTGACCATTAGTATTCTGGAATAGAGTTTTCATTCTGAAAAACAGGAATTATAATTTTTGTGTATGTTTTCATTAGGGCTTTTACTGGAAAATATTCAAATGGCTATTATTATATAAAACAGTAAATAATTTTACAACATACAAGAAAATATTTAAACCTGAGACTCTTCATGTTTGCAAGTATAAAATCTCTAGGAAAAAGAGTGTTAATAAGAAATAATTTAATGACCTGCATAATACTCAAGCATCAACTTTCTTTAATACAGTGTGAAAACATTCCTAATATGATTCCTTAAAAACAAACAAAAGCCCTCCTTTTTTCGAAGTCAGTAAATATCAGCTAATTCTTATTGGCACTGGATGTCACTTCATGATTTGTTACAAATTACTAATCAATGCTGTAAAATAATATGTCAATGATATATAGTTTTTAGGGAGAGTCAAGATAAGGGTATGGGATTAAGAGATACAAACTACTATGTATAAAACAAATAAACAACAAGAATACATTGTACAGCACAGGGAAATAGT
Organism: Neophocaena asiaeorientalis asiaeorientalis; assembly: GCF_003031525.2. Taxonomy (NCBI): domain Eukaryota; kingdom Metazoa; phylum Chordata; class Mammalia; order Artiodactyla; family Phocoenidae; genus Neophocaena; species Neophocaena asiaeorientalis. The sequence continues at coordinate 417,624 of NW_020174793.1, forward strand.
CATTATCATATAATAACTTTAAATGGAGTATAAGCTTTAAAAATGTTGAATCACTGCTATACACCTGAAACTAATATTGTAAGTCAACGTAAAATAAAAACTTCAATAAAAATTTTTAAAAGATACATAGTTTTTAAATGTTAAATAAAAAATCAGATAAAAAGAAACAATGCATAACTAATTATTTAATTTCCTGAATTTATGTTACATGGATAATTTATTAACTTCATGTGGGATGTTAATTATTCTAAATATAATTATTCTAAAGCATCTGATAAAGAACAGAAATATAAAAGAGGCTGGTGTTTGAAGGAGGTGAGTGATAAAGTCAAGCTTATCAGATGTAAGGTGTATCTTCTACTCTAAAATGTCAAAAGACATAGGTCAACTTGACTTAAGGTAAAAAATGGTAATTACTTTCATATAGATTTGGGGAATATAGGAAAACAAATTTCACAACCATGAAAGCAATAACCTATCATTTGTTGGTGTCTGCATGGTTCAAAGGGTCAGAAAGGGGATAGTCTATATTTTTTTGGCAGATAAAACGCAATCCACCATAGAACTTCAGATTTCAAGGAAAACTCCTTCAAATTCAGCAGCTAACAGCTTGTCTCTATTTGCTGTCACTCTGGATCACAGAAACCCACACTTTTTTTTTTCCCTTTCCTGCTCCCCTTCAGTTACACTTGAGCTCTCTGACTGAAAAGGTCTGGAACAGATTAAAAGTCGGGCCACAAAATAAAAAGCTTTGGCATGTTGTCAAGCCTGTCTGGAATACACATCCACAGTGGGCCCAAAAAGGGAAACTAAACGCAGTAAGAGTATTTTATGAAAACTTTTCTTGGCATAGCTAACTATGCTGTGTGTACATACGTGGTGAAGGTGGGAGGGAGATTATCATTATTTTTTTTTGGTACTTTCTCCCATTTAAAAAAAAAGACCAAGCTGTGTGTGTAATTAATGAATCTACTTAAGCTCACAGCCAAGTTGTTTTATTTCACTTTTTATTAACTGAAAATACTTAGAAAAAAAAAAAAGCTTTGTTCCAATTGCTGATTTCTACAGTTAGCTAAGGGTTAATCATCATTTTTCATAATCTCGTGTAGAGGGAAAAAAATCCCACAGTACCATTTTTTAAAATTTCCAAAACATGGACAAGCAGAATTCATTTCATTAAAGATGATTTAAGGAAACATGTCTGTTATCGTTCTAGTCCATACAAATGGCAACATTTATTAAATTCTCTACCTTACTTGGTTTCCTGTTTCAACCACAAGGGCTTATTCAAGCATTAAATAGAATCTGAAGTTGCAAATTATTAACATGCCACATTACTTTTTTAACACTCAAATAGGTCTTGAAACTCAAAAGGCTAGCATTTAAGCCAAACCGGATACCTGTCAAAATGACAGTCTCTGCCCTGATCCCACCTTTGACTTGACTTGAATAGGGGATTCAATCAGTTCATAAAGCTGGCCAATCACTAAGCTTGGGGCAAACCCAAATGTTGGGGGTTTAAAAAGGTATACATATAGATATAGGAGAACTGCTCAGAACGTTCCTGACGGGGAAGTTATTTTACCCAACCAGCTCTGGGTAGAGTTTTTCTTTCTCTTTTTCCCCCAGGACTGTGTTTTGATGGCATTCACAGAGTTAATTCCTCTTTCCCATAAGGGCCCCACAGTTGTTGTTAGGTCAACCCCTGTAAAGCTTCAAAGGTTCCAAGTTCCCTCAGTCTGACCTACTCAGTGATCTGCACATTGTTTTCATTTAGCTGCATCCAGTCCAAGACGAAAGCTTTAAAACCACAATGATCTGCTCCTTTTTAAATACATTTTTCCATGGCTTTGGAAAAATGTCTCAGAAACCCAACCGAAGAAACTGAAAACAGTGAAAAAATATGTGTAAAAAGGCCCTAAAAAAATGTATACTATTATCAAAATATGCACATTTGGGAGGCGAAAATTTCTTTGTGCAAATGGTGATTTTTGTCATTTGATTTGGAGGGAAATATGGCTTATTTTAGGTTTGTTTCCTAAATGAAAAACAAAGGAAAAACCCCCTTTACTTAAAAAGGGGGGGGGGGCAGAAGCGAAGAGAAGGAAAAAAAGGCTTTCATTGGTCCATCTCTAGGGTGACGGGGTACCCACCCCCCCCCAGGATAGAAAACATTATAATACCCAGGCACAGGATGGTACTCATTGCTCTCTTAAGTTAAGCATAAGCAGACACCACGTTACTGACAAAAGTTGATATCCCAGGTTTTAGATGAAGCGACAGACTGATTATTTCTGTAGCTAGAAAGATCATTTTAAACACGATCACTGTGTTTCCCCAAAATGTGAAAGGAACAGTGAGTCTGGTTAGTAAACCACCACAACATTCCTCCAACCCCATCCCAAGAAGTCCAAGCTAAAAGGCCGATTTAGACCTGAATTTCTCAAGTTTAAAGTGAAAGGTATAAAAACATTACTTGGATAGGTTGGATGGGCAGTCACTTTTTAAAATTATGAAGCAGTGCAATTTAATTTACCTTCCCAAATTCACATACCAAAAAACAGTCATCAAAAATATCTAAAAAGATTTTGAGATGAACCTTTACCAAAACGAGGGTCAAGCCTGGGGTCTAGCCAAGAGGTGGTCTTGTTCTTATGGTTTATATAGTATATTTCTCCATCCTGAGTCATGGCTTGTTCCCATCCATCAGGAAGAGGACCTATAAATACAGAAAAAAAATCACGGTTGGTTTTTAATTTGGTGCATCTAAAAAAAAAAAAAAAAAAGTGGGAGGTGTGCTAATTTAAAAAGAAAACACATTCTGACATAAAACAACTCATTAATGCAGAATTAACAATGTGCTCAGAGAAGAAAGGTAAACCTGTATACTTGATTCTTCTCCACTAAAAGGAAATTACCCAATAATAAAATCTACACCCCCAAAGACACAGATGTAAAAAAGGTCAGATTTTTAGAAAATGCTCTGGAAGTCATGACCCAAATAACTGTTATTAGTGTTAATATAAGACATGGAGTGCTGCAGCTCAGGGACCATTCCCCCAATCCAGTCAGTTTTGGGACAGTACCTTCCTAGAGACCCCAAAAGGTTCTTTAATAAGGAATATATGCAAGTGTTCTCAGAGTACCTACAGTATCATAAACATTCTGCTTAATATAAAGCACAGTTTAGCTAAGACTGCCAAGTACCATTTATTTCCATTATTTATGTGACTGACTCACACCAAGAAAACTATAATAGAGAAAACATGGTTCAAAAAAGCTTATTCTTAAGCAGCCTGGAAGTTGCTAGGAGGTGGGGATTGTGGCTAGAAGTTTAAGTTTGTCAGAGACTTGGGAAGGGGGCAGAGTAAACACCACAACTGCCGGAAGGCAAAGTTCTCAGGAAGAAAAAGAGAAAAGGTACAAATTTCAAAGCTACAGAGTGAGGAAGTACTACCTGGGAGATAGGGCTAAAGAATATAGAAAGTATAAGAAGATTATTCTATCTTTATGAGGGTAGGGAGGCGAGACAGTTGCTTTTAAGAGGTAATAGCAATGAAAAGAGAGGCCCAGTATAAACCACTAAATTCAGGCATATTTCCTCCTTGTCTCTCCCACTCCCCGGCTTCCACTTCCTACTCCCACCAGGAATCAGAAAAGGCAAAGGTAAATTGGGAGAGTCTGAGCAAATGCCTAAAATTTTCCATCTGTGGACCAACACGAATTGACTGCTTACTGTGTGCCAGTCCCTGTGCTAAGTATATTAGGTACATTAACTCATTTAATCCTTACAATGACCAAGGACATAAGCAGTAGTACTATCTCCATTCTAATGGGGAAACTGAGGCACAGAGTGGTTTAGTCGGTACATCACAAAGCTAGTGTCAGAGATGATAAACTTAGCAGCCTAATTCCTGAGACATTTTTCTCATAACAACACTTCTTTTTATTCACGTCCCACATCCAAGATCAGAGACTAAGTATGTTTCCTGTGCAAAAATGGAACAAGTTCCTTCTTTCTATACTGGCAGTCCAACACAGCCTTAAGAGTAATGCTGAAAGAGTAACTTTGGTTAAACAGACCACTCACACAGGCCCATGGGACCCAAGGCCCTAATTCTAGGCCAGTTTCATTTGTATTAGGAACAGGCCAATTTGCTCCTATAGTATTATCAAAGATCTACTTTGATGGGGTCAAAATCCTGTTAGGGAATGCAGGCATGTGGAACTGGAGTGTTCTGTACTCCTAGACAGGCCACAGGGGGAAGACCCTTCTCCAGTCCTGAATATGGAACTCTGCACACAATGCTAACCATGTCCAGAGTTGAACTTTGCTGCAGAAATACTGTGTTTACTAAAAAGTGAATGGGAAGCAGATCTGTTTAACACATGTAAATCAAACAAACCACTTTTCTCAGCAGCCTTCAGTGTCACTTTGGGTTCTATTTCCCCACTAGGAAGACAGAACCTCCAGAACTGAATATTAAGGGTTTGTTACTGACTTTAATTGCGAAGATGGCTCAATTGTAAAATGCTTCTGAAAAACAAGTAATTAAAATTCTAACTTCCTAAGATATCATGATGATGAACAAGTCAACAGAAGTCACTGGATGCCTTTGGAAGCATCAACCCAATGGCCCTAACAGACCTCATTATAGCCTCCAAACCTGCCTCCTGAGTAAATGGATTCCCTACTGTTTTTTTTTTTTAAACAATATCACTCTCTACCTTTGTTGTCTGAGTTAGAACCAAGAACAGTATCTTGGATACAAATCAACTTTCCCTTTCTGCTCCACCCACTCCATGCTGTAGACTCCACTTAACACTCTGACCGATCTGTTGCAGCCCGTCTCTAAGAATTCAACCATCAATAATTTTCAGCTCTTTTTCTTAACCACTACAGATCTTTGTTCCTTGGTGTCTGACTTCTTGTTTCCCCTCCTCATTCCAGTGTCTCTTAACAAACAGCCACCAGGGTTTTCTTCTTAAAATACTACCCAATCAACATTTATATGTTACTCACTGATTTTAAAAACGTTTCCCTTGCTCTCTACCATCAAAAGGAAAATGCCAGCTGGACTCATTTCTTAATAAGTCTTCCTCACACACCCAACCCTCACTCTACTTCCCCAAGTTTTCACAAAATCATGCCATCTCCTTGTATGTACTATTCGTGCTATCACAGACAGCCTTCTGCCCCATCTCTTATAAACTCTTATTCACCTTAAAAGAGAAAGCTCAGATGTCATCCCTTTGACTCAGTCTTCCCTGATTACCCCACATAAAATCACTAACTTCCTCTTCTACTCTGTATTAATGTTTTAACAGATAGAGCTGTATTTATTTGCTTACATGTCTGCCTTCCTGACAATGACCAGGCCACTTATCTTTTAACTTGTGTCCAGTATCTGAGTAATTGCTCACTAGATATTTAATGGAAGAATGAACATCCTGCCTTCTAATACTTTGAACTTTCTATAAACAAGCTTAAAATCATATAGTACATATATGGGGTTGGCCAAGAAGTTCGTTTGGGTTTTCCCGTAAGATGTATACGGAAGATAAATATCACAAATATATCAAAAACTTCAAATTGTCTATGCATTCACACACTGACATGAGCCACAAACATTCCTTCACAGCGACTGTACTCATTAGCCTATCACAGAACCAGATTTTGTCATAAACTATAAAACTTTTAATACAAAATCGCATTTATATATTTATAATTCATATACATGCCCTATCTGTGATTTTAAAAAATAAAAGCTACACACTGTACAGACACTCTTAACTCATAGCTGTAGGCAACATTTTTGGATGGAATTTCTCCCCCAATAAAATCAACGGCATATTTTATGTACATGAAAGCTAAACTGCATAAAGACAGTTCAGTTCCCCAGATATGCATCTCCTTTTAGGGCAGGTTTATAAATTTTAAAAGGTGGGCTTCCCTGGTGGCTCAGTGGTTAAGAATCTGCCTGCCAATGCAGGGGACAGGGGTTAGAGCCCTGGCCTGGGAAGATACCACGTGCTGTGGAGCAACTAAGCCTGTGGGCCACAACTACTGAGCCTGTGCTCTAGAACCCGCAAGCCAAAACTACTGAGCCTATGTGCCACAACTACTGAAGCCCATGTACCTAGAGCCTGTGCTCCGCAACAAGAGAAGCTACCGCGATGAGAAGCCCATGCACCACAACAAAGAGTAGCCCCGCTCACCACAACTAGAGAAAGCCCACGCACAGCAACGAAGACACAACGCAGCCAAAATAAATAAATAAATAAATAAATAAATAAAAAGGCAAGACAAATGTACACCTCAGAATCACTTTCTTAGCTACAAGAGTTGTCATGTAATTTCTGTGAAGTTTCTGATACATGCATGTATGTAATACTGGTAATGAAGGCAGTAAAGCAATATATACTTTTAATGTCGTGGCCTAATAAAGGCTTCATTGTTATTCCAATCTGATTCTTGATATAGTGATTCATAACTTCTCTAAAAATTAAAATTTCAATGGGACCCTGCGTTAAAGAGACTCTAAATAGATTTCTTAAAATATTTCCCTGAAATATCCTTTACATAAGACAAATTTCACTAACATTAGATTAAGTAAAAAGGGAAAAAAAAGAATTAAATATGGCACAAGATGTTATGGAAAAACCCAAAACAACTTTTTTTCACTTAATAAGCTTATAAGCAGAATATGTGAATGACATTATTAATGCAGTGTTTTTTGCACCTTAAACCTTTTGTTCATAAGTGTATTTCACTTTTACAGTTCATCTGAATTTAAAAAATGTTTAAGATTTGTAGAAATGCATAATGGAAAAGTGAAAATTTCTTGTAATCTATTCCCTGGGGGAAAAACTGAACAACTTTAGTTTTGTGATATGTTCTGGATTTTTTTCTTGTGCACAGTTTGTGACACACACGCATAACCACTGATGTCATGCTCTACCTGAACCATACTTGCTGTATTCACTTAATATATATTATAGACATCTTTTCTTAACACAACACATAAGTCTCTCTCATTCTTTTTAATGGCTTCACAGATCTTACTGCACAGATATATTAGAATTCATTTATCCCTTTTCCCAGTGTTACATATCAGAGTTCTTTGTAAATTTTTTTGCTGTTATAAATAATAGTGCAACGCACAACCTCTGGGGGGCAGCAATGGCAGCAACACCTCTACCACTAACTAGCTCCATTAGTACCATCACACACCATGTTCTTAGCCATATCATACAGATGAAGCACAGTTACATTCAGACAGATCACTTGCCCAAGGTAAACAATAAAGTAAACTTCCCTAAGGTAAAGATTTAAACCCAGGCAGTCTGACTTCAGAGCTTCTGCTTTTAAACCATACAACACACTGCTTCCCAAAGATATAAATACATTCCCCAAAACTTATGCAGGTGTTTCCATACATTTAAATTTGCAAACAATCAAAAACAAAGCTCTAACTAATTTTAGACATGAGGATATAAAGGAGAGACAAGCCCGGTATACAAATAAAGAGCGTAGTGATTTCTGCCTATTTTCTCACCATATTCCTAATTAAAGAATTAAATAATGTACATATGAAATAGAATACTTACTATATAATTAATTTTATAAGCACTCAAATTGATACCAAATAATACATACTAAACACAAAAGAATGCTTTTATATTCACTTATGTTGTTCATTTAACATTGGATAAAAATTTAATGTTGTGTGTAAAGAGACTGTCTAAAATAGGATGTCCGCTTTATAAAAAAAAGAAAGCTACTACTGATAAAGGCAAAGGAGTAGAGGAGGAAAGATTACCTTTAAACAGCTTTGCACCAGAATCGAATTCTTAGTAATAGAAAAAAGAAAACTGAAAAGAAACAAATCTTCAATCTTAAATGTGAACTAAATAAACAACAATCGATCTGGGCTTTATTCACCCACAAAAAGAATTTTCAGTTAAATGCTCTCTCTTTAGAGGGAATTTGGTGACCTGATAATGCAAGGTTTCTATGTTATTATGGTTAAACTAAGCTAACTGCCGAATAACCATAAGAAGGCGAGAAAGCAAGAGTGATATATTTTCTGAATCATCAAGCTGCACAGGCTACTGAAAGTTTGATGCAAGCATCTGTTTGGGCTAGAGTTGGAATGGAGTAAGGTCAGTAAGTCTAAGGGGAAATCTAGGCTTCTCACAAAACTAGATTTATAATAAGAGGAGACTACAGGGACAGATCAAAATAAATGTAGAATACCTTTGAGTTCAATTTACATCTTGATTTTAGTGTCATAAATATTCTAACTTCTCCAAGAAGGAGTATATAAAATGAAGCAAACAGAAGTAGCAATATTTTATTTACTTAAGATAAATACAAGCTAAGCCCCACCCCTAGAATTTCTGACTCAGTAGGTTTGGGGCTGGGCCTGAAAATTCCCAGATGATGCTGATGCTGCTGGTCCAAGGAACATACTTTTGACAAACACTGACCTAAAAATAACTACTTAGAATTCTTTGGCTGGTATAGAACTGTTTCTTGAATTTATGTAACTTGTATAAAACTATAATTATTCACTGTTAGGCATCATGGGCAGTTCAGAGGCCAAACTATCAAGCACTGCATGTCTGAGAATGGCACACAGCCACATCTGCTAGAATAAGATGAGGCAAATGGCTCAACATCTATCAGGATAAATAAAGTCATAAGAAGGGCGATGCTTCTTTTTTTAAAAAACTGAAATGGCTCTAGCAACTATCATGGAGAAGTAGACCAAAATACATTATCTTGTTTGTCCTCTAATGACCAGATAGAAATGAAGAGTAGGACTCTGGAGGCGAGTAAACTGATGTGATCCATGGGAACTACTACTCGTAACTTAGCTTTAAACCATTTTTAGCTGAGAACTCTTCACTTTCTCAATTCAAATGAAGAGTCATCTCTCTGTGCTGGCAAAATATTTTCTTTATTATCTAATGCCATAAAACTTATCACACAGTATTATTTGTTTATATGCATTTTCTTCCAGGCTAGACTGTGAAATACCTAACACAGGAGTGTATATTTTGCATTTTTCTATTTTACTGTCGAGTAGGATGCCTACTACTCAGCAAGGGCAGGAATTTAGATGTTGGCTGACATTAATGTAATCAAAACAAAATTCAATTAAAATTCTTTATTTATGCTTGTAAGACAAAAATATCCTGTTTCATCCTCTCCACGTAAGTTCAATTTCTCCATTATTTGGTATCACTTAAATTGAAGGCACAGGGATATAGCAAATTCTTTTATTCAGTTAAGTATTTATTGAGTCCCTACTATATTCAGGCTCTAATCTAGACCCCTGGACATACAGAGATAAGCAAAACAGTTCCTGTTTCATGGAATTTATGTTCTAGCCAGGAAGACAGGCAGATATGTATAGTACAATGCTGGCTAACAATAAGTGCAGTGAAAAAAAACCAAAAAACAAGAGTGCAAAAAAAACAACAACAAAAAACAAACCAGCATGAGTGCAAAACCAAAACCAAAACAAACAAAACAACAAAAACAAAAACCTGGAAATGATGTTTTTAAAATGTGGACTAAGAAGGGCCAAACTGAGAAAGTGACCTTAAAGCTGAGACTCGAACACAATGCAAGCCAGCGTGTGGTGATGTGGGGCATGAGCATTCCAGTCGGGGAAACAGCGAGGAGGCCGGTATGAAGGGGGTAGAATAAGCAAGGAATGAGGTATGGTGATTCACTTTGTTTTTATGATCCAGACTTGATCAGAAAACCTCTCAGCATTTTAACCAGTAAATAGTTGAATGGGTTATACCTAAAGGGGACCACCACTACTAAAGGATAATAACAATGTCTCCAAACTCATGGACAACCTCTAAACATGTGAGAGTGGGCAATAAACATTTTCATCCCAGATTATGCTTACATACACTAGAGGTAGGCCCTTTGACATGGGAAAGATATGGGAGTTTTCCAAGGCTGGGCTATCATGCCTAACCACCACATCAAAGTCTTTTGGAAAAAGGAGGAGATAAAAAATAAGCCCTGGATCAAGAAGGTAAACAGAAAGAGGTCATCATTTTAATAAGATGTAAAGAGGGTGAGAAATTTGAATTAGGACAAGCAAGAGAGAGTGGTAGGCTATAATTAAAGTAATTCATAAATTAGAATTACTTACCCTTGGGGGAAATAAATTTTTATGTAGGATTTACTACTACTGGTTGAATGATAACTACTATAACAAATACTAACTTCCTGCAATGTTTTGAAAACAAATAAAATACTCTATGTCATAATACTGAAGGTGACTCAACATCAACTTCCTGCTCTTGCCTAAGGACCTTCTTGCGTTAGTAATGACTAACAAACCATTTGCAATGTCTAATCAAGCCAGAAAGTCTTGATTATGCCACAAGATGAACAACCTCTCCCTCTCACCTGCCCCACAATTCAGGAATAAAGATGTCACCCAGGACACTGAAAGTTTACTAAACACACCCCTATCATGGTTCAAAGTACAGGGCTATCAAGAAGTAGTTTCCTTAGAATGTAAGAGGAGTAGCTGGAGAAGTAGATGCAATACACCTTTCAAAGGAATCTAACTTTGAAGAATTTGTTTTGAAATTCTGGTCTCTTACACTTATGATGAATCACAAACTGTATTATTATACGTAAGGCATTGTTCTAAGTTTTTTTGCAAGCAAATTAACTCATTTAACAGTCCCATGGCATAGGTCCTATTATTATTCCCACTTTACAGATGAGGAAACTATTGCCTCAGATCACTTAGCCCAGACTAGTAACTGGCAGAGCCTGGATTCAAACCCAGATAGTTCTAGCTCTCCAGAACTCATGCTCTTAAGTACTACACTGCAAATACGACAAACATTAATGAAAAGTAGTGTTTTTTTAAAGTTCTTTTCCTAGAACTTTCATGAAATCCCATTGCTTCAGTCATATTCATATAGATGGCTCCTACATCTTTAATGCTTCTCACAAGGTCAACACTAGTCTTTCTTCTCCACCAACTGGACACCAACACTTCACAAAACATGTCCTCATATTTTGAGTTGACGTTACTTTAAAATTCAATTGCCCCTGTTCCTCAAATCAAACTTTACTGTAGACTTTCGTATTTCCATGACTAAACTTTAGCAGTAGCCTACCAATTGGTTTTTTCTATTTTTTTTTTTTTTGCGGTACGCGGGCCTCTCACTGTTGTGGCCTCTCCCGTTGCGGAGCACAGGCTCCGGACGCGCAGGCTCAGCGGCCATGGCTCACGGGCCCAGCCGCTCCGCGGCATGTGGGATCTTCCCGGACCGGGGCACGAACCCGTGTCCCCTGCATCGGCAGGAGGACTCTCAACCACTGTGCCACCAGGGAAGCCCTACCCATTGGTTTTAATCAACTGCAACATTAAACATTATATGTACCTTAAGAGCATCTTGCCTCACACCTTCTCTGGGGAAGTAGCTCTATGACTCAGGGCTCCCTAAAGCCCACAGGAAAAATTCTCAAATCTTAATTGGTTATTCAAGGTCCTTTGTTGTCACGCATTACGTAGCACAGTGCACAGGTTCTGAAAGCATCACCACTACCATTCATACCTCTCCTCATCCAGTCTTCTTTCAGTCCTTCAAACTCTTCCTCCTCTCCTCTCTCCAGGACCACCCTGCAGGCACCTTTCTCCCTGCCCTCCTTGCTTAGCTAACGCCTTACTCGTCCCTCCCCAATGTGAATGCCCCTTCCTCAAGAGGGCTTTGCTTACATATACAGTAGTTTCCTCCACTATTGCACCAGGTGCTCTCTCTTTGGTAAGATGATCCTATCACATTAGTAATTTAGTAATCCATTCAAAGTTAGTCCTCCTGCTGCATGGCCTGTCTTTCCAGTACTTAGCAGGGTCATGCACTTTTCACCTCCACATATATCCCCAATGCACACACCCCAGCCTGTCTCCTCCCAGCCGCCACTATTTTTACCCACTGAAATTCCACTCCATTTTCATGCTGTATCTTTGCAAAGCTTTTCTCAATTCCTATCCCACTAGTAAGAGTCTTCCCCACCTGTGAACTGAAATTGCACTTGTTTTTGATTTCTTGGATGCTCACTGAAGATTGTCTTGCATTTGTTCTTTTACACTGAGTTTAATTCAGAATTTATCATTCTGCCCTAAAATACAGAAAAAGAGTTTTCCTTTTTTTTTTTTTTGAGTGGGTATGTTCAATTTTGCAAGGTTGCTCAGGACAAGGATGGCATCATTCATCAGAAACTACCACCAGGTTAGACTGTGATTCTTTGATCTTGCAGATGTGTGGTTTTTAAAGTATTTGAGAATGAAAATATATGCACCCCTGACTCTTCTGCAGTTTTGCTTCCAAGGGAGTCTTTCATAACCATTAACATCTGAAATTCGTATGCTTGACCTCATTAAGTCCTAAACAATCCTTAACAAAATTCTGTCCACACTACTAAAATTTTGGAAAAGGTTGTCGTGTATAATAAACACTATAATATCACTGTCACTAACTTTTTTGTGGCTTTAATAAGCAAAACACGGGACAAGCGTGTATAAATGCATTTGTTGAAGAAAAAGCAGTTTATAAAATCAAGGTTTGGTTAAAAAAAAATGATTTCTCTTCTGGCTTCCAAAGTAACTGTTTTATTCTCAGGGTGAAAACTGATTTAAAGTGTGCAGCTCTAAGTTATGAGCTCAGGTTTTGTCATTTTTGTGTACTGACCTAGAGGCTGGAAACTAAAAAGATTATAAATATACTGATGAAAATCTGCTTCAGGCAAATAAATGCAAGAGTGGTAGCCAAGCCATTTCTTTTTTTTCCCCCTCGAGTTCAGGTGTTCTCCTATTGTCATAAGTAGCTAGAAGATTCTTCTGCCCAACTACTAGAACATACTGATGAGCCCAAACCCCCTGTAAATCACAATGCAGTGTAAGATGAAACTCTGGCCCATACATCTGCAGGCTTAGATTGGAATTCTGGCAATGTTACTTATCTGTATTCTACTCACTGGCATATACTGTGTCCCCAAGCACTATGCTCATGTCCTGTTTTAGCAGATGCCTCACTGAACTCTACTCATTTGCCTACATCCTGACATTTCTCCCCATCAAGCTCTAAGTCTTGAAGGAATCACCTTGATTTTTTTTGCTCTTTATATCCGTAGAGCTTAGCACTACCACCAAATACAACCGAAGTTTGTTGAGCTGAAATGATTAAGAACTTATCTGTGAAAAGAAGGATTGATTGATCTTGGTCAAGTCAGTCTCTCCGATCCTTAGTTTGTGCTTTTATAGATGATAGACTTTTTTTATAAGTTGGTAACATTTTGCAGCATTTTTTTTTTTTTTTTGCAGCACATGGGCCTCTCACTGTTGTGGCCTCTCCCGTTGCGGAGCACAGGCTCCGGACGCGCAGGCTCAGCAGCCATGGCTCACGGGCCTAGCCGCTCCGTGGCACGTGGGATCTTCTCAGACCGGGGCACGAACCCATGTCCCCTGCATCGGCAGGCGGACTCTCAACCACTGTGCCACCAGGGAAGCCCCTGCAGCACTTTTATATTAAATGAGCTCTCATATGAAATGGTGGAGTCATCCATTTGTATTAGGCACTTAGTAAAGGTCTTTTCCCAACTGAAAATAGAAATATTAATAAAATAAAACAAGGAATAACAAAGTGGATCTTTAATAACATTTCTATGGTTTTAAGTTCACCATTCTAGAGTCTTCTATCTGTGTAGTCCATGAACCAGCATTATAGCACCTCCTGCAAATCTGTTAGAAATGCAGAATTTTACATCTCACCCCTGACCTATGGAATCGGAATCTGCATTGAAAAAAAATCCCCAGGCGATTCCTTTACAAATTGAGAACCACTGATTTAAAATACGGAAAACTAACAATGCTTACTTTAAAACTCTTTTATAGAACTACCTACCACTAACCCAAATTTTACCAGTATAGCAAAAGTACCATTTGATGTGTTACTTGGTTAAAAAAACAAAAACCAATCATCTTTGATGCATTATAAATGAAATTAAACTCTAGAGACAGCATACTTTAAAGAAAACTGTGAAAGGTTTAGATTCAGACAGACCTGGTTTCAAATCCTGAATCCAATATTTAATTATTAGCCTTCTAACCTTCGGCAAGTTACTAATCTGCTTGATGCTCACTTTCTTTATCCAGAAAATGGAGACAAAGACCTTCTCAATTAATTGTTGAAAGGATTAAAGGAGAAAGTGCTTGACAAAGGGAAGGGCTTAGAGTAGGTACTTATAAAAAAAAAGTCGTTCCCTACTCTTTCCTGGAAGTTTTGCCATTTTGTTCTAACAATATATTTAACTTATGAAAACTTGTGTATAATATTGAGATAGGTTTATGAGAAAATAAACCTGGATCTCAAAGAGGAAATGACTGAATAACAACAATAGGGAACCCATAGAAGGTTTTCCCTTAGATAGTAGAAGAACCCTAGAGAGGAGTCATTTTTAATGGGCTCCCAAATTTTTCAGGATAAAGCTCAAACTTCTTAGTTGATCACACAAAGGCCTTCTTTAGATGTCTTTAGTCTCATCTCCCCATCATTCCATCACTACTTATATGGTGCTGGGGGGTGTCAGGCTCAGTAATCTCTCACATAATGCTACCTTTATCTTCCCTTTTCTTCCGTAAACTTAACTCCCACTCATCTACTAAAACTCAGGTTCTAAATTCAACCACTTCTCACCACTTCCCTTCCACCACCTTGGTTCACTGTTTCCCCTGAGTTATTGCAATTGCCCCCTAACTAATCTCCGTACTTTTAAAAAACTTACTCAGATCGTATCACTCCTCTGTTCAAAACCTACAAGTCCCTATATAATAGGGCTTCCGTGCTACCTTTCAGTGACTGTTCCAGTTGCAATGGCCTTCTTACTGTGCCTCAAATGTGCCTCAGCAACTCTAAATCAGCTGTTGTGTTATGCATGGAACATTCCTCCCCTTTTCCCCAGATATCTTCATGGCTCTCAGTTCATTCAGATCTTTGCTCAAAAATCATCAATTATAGAGGCCTACACTGGAGAAACTATCTAAAATGATCATTTCCCTCCTCCATCCCCCAGTCAGTCACTCTCTGGCCCTTAACTGGTTTACTTTTCTTTTCTCTTTCCATTTGTAACTATCTGACACATTGTGTACTTGTTTCTATTCTGTACTCTCATGATTTAGAATCGTGTCCTGCACATACTTTCAATTTTTGTTGAGGGAACGAACAAACCTCTGGCTCCTTAAAGATGTCTGCTCTACCCTCCCGACCACTTATTCACTTGTTCCTCCTCCACTTTCTCAGCACTTGGTGCATGTCTCCCATAACATTTATTGTTATAATTATATGGGGAAAAAATTGTTTTACCTTGACTCCATAATCTGAGTGGCCATTACAATGATGTCTAGTACAAAGTAGAGCATTTGATATTTGTTGAATGAATGATGTGGAAAGAGAACAATTCAATTGTCTCAAGGTGAATAATAAGACTGTTAAAAATCATCTCTTTGTCTGTTATAGCTAGATGAACTTCCTAGAGGAAAAGGCCAAGTATAAGTTCAGAGAACTTTCTAATATGCAACTCTTCAGATTTTCTTCAGCGTAACTTGAGTGTTTTAGATTTTAACTTAATAGCTTACAGAGTTTTAGTATGTAAATGTATAAAAGATTAGCTTTCTCTAAAGTTCATTTAGACTTCAGACATGTTCAAATAAAGCAATGACCTTTCGGTAAAATTTTAACCTAAAGTTTTATCACCTCTTTACCTTATTGACATCAAAAGAAAATATTATTTTGGAAAACTCTATTGTTGCAGGATTTTTTTCATTTCACTGATGCTGCCTATATATGGTAGTCTATGGATATCATTTTTAAAGAATTAGCATCTTAATCTTTCACACAGATATTTCTCTTATGAGTCATAAAATTATTGTAGCAAGAGAGTAGCCAGAAGGATTTAGAAATCAGTAGGAAAGACAAAAATAATATTCTAACACTTATCAAGAGAAAAAACAGGCATTTATTTGGTTCTTAAATGTAAATAATTTAATCTCTTTCTCATCCTTTCTACTCCAAAGCTGAGCAAAGTTTCCAAATAATCACTACAAATAATCACTGGAGAAAAGTTGAACATGGACACCTATATTTTTAAACACCACTATCTAATAACTCATTATACTAAGAAAGCTGGTGGCAAGGATACGTATCAAATTTTTTTCTTTATACTCTTTACAATATTATCCTACTCTTCTAAGTTAGTCTCTTGGTTAACATAACAGAAATACGCTTATATCCTTTTCTTCTTCATTAGGTTCAGTATTTACAATAAAATCTCAGTAATTTTCAGAATTCAAATGAACTTTACTTTCCCAAATGATTACTTAAGAGACTTCTAATAGATTTTTTTAAATATTTGTTATTCATGCTCTAAGATCAGGTCAAGGGACATCAACAATCTTGAGTTTCTATATATCTCCCTTTGCTTTAGAAGAAAACCCCTAAAGTAAAGCAAAGACAGAAAGGAATTACCTTGTCTGAAATAATAGGGCATATAACTAAATGTGTGAATACGGTACTGCCTAACACACTTGAGATTTAGATAATTATTTGGGATATCACAATTCTCAAGTGGACACAATCTTAGGAAAATGTTGACACTATAAAAAATACTGTTCTGAAGGTACTGAAAAACCAAGTAATTATATGTCCACTTTTCAACATGATTATTTTGGGCTTCTTTAATAAAGGAATGAAGAAATGAGTACTACTTTAAAAATAGTTCTATATCGTACATGCCAATACCTTAAGTAATACATAAAAACACACACCTTGATTCCAGAATAACTGAATTTAAAGTTCTGCTGATATATTTGGGGTGAAGGGTGTCTTGCTCTGGGAGTCATTTTAGAAGTGTAGCTGGGTAGAATCAGAATAAAGAATGATAATTTATCAGCCAACATCTATTGTTCCATTTGCTAAATGTTGCTGCCTTGCCCAGGTATTCTGAGTTTTAATATTATTTAGAAAATACTTTTAAGTTAAAAATCATGACTGGAATCAGTTAATATCAAGAGTGATCCAGGGGGACTTCCCTGGTGGCGCAGTGGTAAAGAGTCCACCTGCCAATGCAGGGGACATGGGTTTGATCCCTGGTCCAGGAAGATCCCACATACCGCGTCACAACTAAGCCTGTGCACCACAACTACTGAGCCTGCACTCTAGAGCCCGCGAGCCACAATTACTGAGCCTGCGTGCTGCAACTATTGAAGCCCATGCACCTAGAGCTCGTGCTCCACAACGAGAAGCTACCGCAATGAGAAGCCCACGCACCGCAACTGAAGACCAGCCCCCGCTCGCCGCAACTAGAGAAAGCCCATGTGCAGCAACAAAGATCCAATGCAGCCCAAAAAAAAAAAAAAAAGAAAAAAAAGACTGATCCCCAGTACAGAGGGAGCGAAAAGCTCTCGCCATCAGAGTAAAGTAGAGGCCATTAGCTGCTCGGACACAAGTGGCATGTTTCATCAAGCAGCAAAGTCATGAAGCCATCAAGATTTTAAAATGCCATGTGTAGGCCATCACGGGGTTTAACAAAGACTTCAGAAGAACTCCTATATACTGAAGATATGATAATTGCAAGCTATGTCATCTGCAACTTGCTTGGACATTCTCACTGAATTGTTTTTTCTATTTCACAAACAAATATTTTTACCTTCATAATCCCTATATATTGTTTACTGATAACTTTTATTAAATGAAATGGACTGGTCCATATTTTTAAACAGGAAAAATGGTTCTTGTTTGCATATTACTAACCATTTTTTCAGGAACTTAACAAGTAAATCAAGATACAAACTAAATAAAACAAACAGTTTCTTAAGGATTATATTCATTTGGATTATGCTTTTGCTTTTTACTATTTTCCCTTTTCCTGTGGCCATCTTTTCTTAATTTACCAAAATTTGCAGATGAGAAAAAAGCAAGCACTAATTCTGGTTTAAAAAAGATTTGGGATAAGAGATTGAGAGTAATAAAGTACACTGCCTCCGTCTCATACTTCATTCATTGCTTTGACTTTGGGCTTTATTACAGTTTTATTCCTGTTTGGTATACTTAAGTGTTGTTCCATATATTACGATTTCAGACTGACAAACAATTTCCATCTTACAATAATAAAAAACTTTAAGAATCAGAAAAGGTTTGACCCATGAGAAGAAAACCATATTTATATTTAACACTCTTATCAACACTCTCATGCTTGGAGAATCTATGTGAAACTAAAAGCCAGAAGACAGCGCGTGACTTGTGTAAGAATCAATGATGCATATTTGATGATAAAAAGCTTACAGAGATAAACATAACCCTAAAAAATAGTGTGGTAACAGATTTAAAAACTTATTTTAAATGAAGTAACAGTAATTACTAGGCAATGTAAACTGATTACACTGTAAAATATCAGATCAGATCACATTTACTTTTATATATTCAATATATTATACCAAGCACGGTATATTGTTAATACTAATTTCTATGTACCCATCACTTTATATAGATTGTGTCATTTAATCTTCACAATAGCCCTATAAATTCAGTGTTACTATTATTATTGTCACCCCATTTTCCAAGTGAAGAAATGAGGCACAGGTAGATATACTCACTTATCCAAGATCTCATAGTCAGTTAAGTGACAGAGCTGGGATTCAAACCCATGTCCACCTGACCCCAGAGCCCTTGATCTTAACCCCTATTCTAAATTCCTTCTCAGTTCACTCCAAAGGTGAAAAGTAGAACTTAGAAGTTTGTGAACTACAACACATGAAGTTAGAATTATCAACTCCTAAAATCTGTGGTCAGCTCTGCAACTTCCCATACATCCTTACCTCTTCTGTGCTTTTTAAAGCTAAGAAACTCATATCAACTTTCTACCTGTTATTTTCACATTTCACATCTGTCCTATGTCATATTTTCCTTGGTAACAATCTCTCTTTCCCATTTGGTCTTTGGTCCTCTGACACAGATTACACAAAGCAGAAGTAATACGGCAGGCAAGTATCAAGGAAGCTCTGTACTACCCACTCTGCTTGCTTCTGAATATTTTCCCCACTGCAATGGAGGTGCTTAGCAAATTCTTCCAACACACATCACCTTCCATGATCAAGAGGGCATTTTCTCCACCCATCTTGATATATTTCCTAGGAATTCCATGCAGGTTTTCATAATGGGGAAATCAGAAAGTGCTGCATTGGTAGATCTGGGCATTAGTCAAAAATAAATGCCAGACTTAAAACATGAAAATAATGAATCCCTTAAAATGTACCTGTAACAAGATATCTGACTTTGGATTGCTATCAAAGGTAAATTTTAAAAAAGCAGACAACTGGGCTCATTGATTTTGTATAATTTAAATCAAGGTTTACACAATTTTTAATGGTCCTAAACAGTCACCAGTCCTTTGGCACCAAGTTATTTCTGGATTATCACAGAGTATATTTTCTTGACTTTAATGCTGCTTTAAGATTCAGCAATCTTGCGGGTCACTGTTAACAAGGTACTAATAAAAAACTTAACATCTTCATATAAATAGAGCTGGTTAAAGGAGAATTACCACTTTTCTCTCCCCAAGTCCTTATCTTCTAATGTCTAAAACAAAAACCACTACTGTTTACCCAACTCTTAGTATGCAGAAGAACTATTTTATATAGATCCTAAGCATGCATCAAAAGCATAACACATTTTTAATATAACTTGTAAAGGGCAACATCAAGTAATTTAACAGAATAGGGTTTGTGTATACTTTTATATGTGTGTATATATTATATATTTTAATGTAAAGCAGAACTATTATCTTACTAAATCATTCAAATTTCCTTTAATTTTATAGTTTTCTTTTCCTCACTTTTCAAATTCCTTTCACAAAGTTCACTGTCTTGCCAATTAAATGGACAGTTAAAGAATATAAATTTCTTCCTAGGATCAAGTAAGGAACCCTTTCCAGGTGCAGCTTTGTTTTAAGTGATTTCTCAATTACATATATTTAGAAATTTGGCCAATTACAAATCACACATCTCCAGTCTAGCAATGAAATTCATCATTTCAACCTCATATTTTGAAAAAGGACTTATAAAAAGCAAAAATAAACTAATCATTTTTGCTAAACCAAATCTGAGTGAAAGAAATTGGATTTCATAAAATCTTAGAACTGGAGGAAATCTTAAAATATTATTCAGTTCCATTAAAAATTATGCAGAAAACTAGAGAGTCTGGAGAAAATACAGTATTTTAAAGGAAAGTGGTCTGATTAGAAATAATTAGAACAGAACACAAAGCTGGACTCAAATATTTGAATGAGGAGAGTTTTTTAAAAAGACTAACACTAGAAAGTTCTTGTTAAAATAATTAATGATAAAAATGTAAATCAAGCTGCATTTAGCTTGATTAACCCAGTAAAGTGCTTCAAAAGAGCTGTGTAGCTTCCTCTTTTATTCAAAGGCTTCAGATTACCAGGTTCAGAAGGCATTCCCTTTAGGGTGAAAATTGTCTGTAGACACCCTGCTTAACTGGAAACAGGCTTGCTGATTTGTTACAGTAAATACCCTGGAAATTTATTTATATACCCTCACAATTCTTGCTCACTGGCTCCAGGCTCTAAAAACTCAGAAGATTATTTTCCAAGCACAGAGGAGCATCAATTTTGCTGCTTTTCTCAAGGAGAAATCCTTGACTGAGAGATAAGATCATTTTCTCTTAAAGCTATTTGAGAAATCATGCTGTGTAACCTCAGTGGAGAATACACAGCCGCCAAACTCCATGGGTTTGTTACAGATGGATAAGGAGAAGACCCTGGGTTGAACCCTTATTAAAATGACATTATGGCTATAACTTTATGTGAACATGAGGTTATCAAGATTATAGTTCCCATGACATTCATTCCCAAGCATTTCAACACCATGTAGAAGTCTTCTATTTGTTTTTAAATAGTCACTCAATGTTTCTCAGATGTGAAGTGAGACTAATAACAGCACCTAACTTAAATGACCATTATGAGAATTGAATGAGACTGTACAAAATGACCTCATCAGGAAGCCTGACATATAAACAGGGCTTCCTATTATTATTTAATACCTTCTACTACCATTTAAACATGCTCAGGTCCCTTTGGGGGTGGCTTTTCCCATTTCAGGTCCTCCCTCCAACTCTCTCTGTCTCGTGCAATGCCCCCCCCCTCCCCGCTACCCACCCACTACAATCGTGCTTCTTGACACTTTACTCAAACTGTTCCTGCCAGTCACCTCTTTTATTAATATACAGCAGTAAGCATGTCTATTAATTTATATGCAGTATATAAAAACACATTTCATATTTTATAAAACGCAGAGCTGAAATAAAAGATACACAAATATTCTAAAATCTATTAAAACCAATTTGATATATACTTTTGGTTTTAAACATAAATCTGAACACAAATTCTCCCCATTTCCTTAGACCATTACTATTAGAAAATTTAATAGGAAAAACATAAACAAACCACTGTTATAAAAGAATCGTAATCAACCTTTTAGATGCAAAATGCCTAATCTTTCAAAATAAAATTTAAATTAATGAGTTATTTGTTACTACTTTCCCAGGTATAGTTTTTGATGGATTATGACAAAATAAAAAATGTGCGTCATCTTCTTCAGATTATAAATACGAAGCAGCTTTCAGAACTTTTATTTGGAAATTTGATAATTAAAAAAATGGTTGTCAAGTAAAAATATCAGTCAATAAATACTTGCATAATTTTTTGCTTTTGAAAAATTTTAACTCAAGTGTCACATATAAAACAGGTTCTGAGGATAAGTAAATGTACTGATATTAAAATTAACTAAAATGGAAGATAAAATGGAAGATTATATAAACTCTTCAAGAGTTTATATAAAGAAACTTTATGACAAGAGAAGCTCAGTCACGAATCTTGCCTTGACTTTCATTTTCTTGAATCCTTTCAAGTGTTCAACCCACCAAAGGCAAGAACATAGAGTTAATGCAACAGCAAAAACATTCTCACACATTGTCACCATCTTTAGGGGCAGAAGGACATTTCAAATTTTGTGACCTTTCCTGGTCAAGGAATCCTTGTGACAATGAACTGTACCACCCTCTCCAACTCTACCAGCCCCTTTCCAAAGGCTGCTGTTTAAGAAAATCTACAGTGCAGCTTCCAATAGTATCATGTTGATCGTTTGTTGGGTAGGGAAGATGGATGGGCTGTGAAGGAGGAAGCCATTAAGGCCACTAGGGCTGCCAATTACAGTTGCCATCTGTGCCCTGACCCAGGACACTCAGTAAAGGGGATAAAGTATGTTTGTGTGTGTTTGGGTGGGGTAGGGGAATGGTCAGAAATCCAGCCCAAATGCTCAATCCTGGATGCCAGGCATAGGGCTGCATCTTCCCAGAGGAAGGGGTACCTTTTCCTAATATGCACAAAGATGCCTAATGGGTAGCTATGGCCTTGGGCCCATGTAACAAAGAAGAAGCCAGACAATATCTAACTGACCTAGGGAAGAAGGAACTAAAGATTTACTTAGTATCTACTCCGTACTAGAACTGTAATATAAAAGCTTTATATGTATTATATGATTTCCTTTAATGTCTTCCTCTCTATAATAAGGGGCATGACCACTACCCATTATATAGATGAGAAAAACGGCAGATTTAAGTAAACTGCCAAACAGGAGACAGAAAAAAAATTTATACTCAGTTTTACCTTCTGTGAAAAAGGTGGAAATGTGTTAAATAACATGTACCAGCCCTAAGAAAGATGCTTTGAGCTTTATAAGTTGCTACCTTCCAGTTATTCTCAAGATAGAACAAACATCTACTTTAAGAGGTGAGTTAAGAACACCACAGCTTGGCTTCCCATCCAAACCACAAAAGGAAGAGGGAAGCTTCAACTCTAAGAGACACAAGAAAGCGGCACAATAAAACACAAGCATGTCAAAGTTAACCAAACTGGGAATTTGAGATATTCACTTCAGAACTGAAACTTTAAAATCTGTTGGCTTTCAGCAGGTTATTTGAAATAAGATAAGTTTCCCTTATGAAAGTGGATAGAAAATAACCATCATCCATGCTCCAGTTTCCTTAAAAGAATAACGACTATTTTCCACAGAAAGTTTTATCAATGCACGAGCATTACTTGGTGTGCTCTAATTACAGCATTTCACTCACCTGAGGCTGAATTCATCATGTTCTGCTGCACTGGTGGACTGGTAGGGGATGTAACGTTCATCTGGGAGAGCATGGCCTTCCTGGGGTCCTGCCATGTTGTTGTTTGATCTATGTGACTGAGACAAAACATCCACTGCATTAGATAACAAATACGAGGCCCTAAAAACAACAACCTCACTTATCAACATAGGGTAGCTCTATGAAATAGTAGGCAAAGGATTCTAAATTAGCTCTGTAAAAGCATACAGTCTTGTCACCTCACTGCTCTCACCCTTCCTCTGCAACCTTCTGTCATCCTTATATCGCTGAACTTTCCCCTCTTAGATCTTGCAAGTGCACAATTTGAAAAAGTTATGTCTGGAGTTTTAAGTGAAGGGAAACCATTTTCACCTAGCAGACAATTATTATCTGCTTCTAATTTAAAGATAAAATGTGATTTATAAATTAATCATCTATAACAGTAGTCATATGAGCAAAACCCAAAATTCATAAGGGGAATCACCCACTTTTTTCCTCCTAGAGCTATAAATGCCAATTAACATATAATTTTAAGACCTAAAACCCTTTACACTGAACAAATAAAACATGAAAAGATGAAGTCTTATTATAGTACATACTCCAAAGCCAAAACAGAATTACAAACTTGATTGTTTCCTGTGACCGCTGAAGGCCTTTGTTATTTGCTAAACAAAACATTTAAACATTTTCTACATACTGTTAACGTACTGCAAAATATCTTACACACATGCATGTAGATGTCTTCATCTATTAAAATGGGGATGAAAACAGCTTAAAATTATGTGAAATATGAGACTACAAGGCACCTTGCACAGTATTTGGCATATGAGCATTCAAAAAATATAGTTTTCTTCCTCCAGCAAAGAGTAATTGTTTCGCTGAAACAAAAACTAAAAATATTATACCCATGAAACCACCTGAAAATTTATCTTGAAGAAATAGCCAGGGAAGTATTCAAAGATTTATGCAAAGTTATCTTCTGTATAATTAATAAAAGCAAAAATCTAAAAGCAGATAACAACATCTAACCAGAGGGACTAATTAAATCTTGTTACATATAACGTACTATATTGCAGCTATTGAAAATATTTTAGAATAATATTTAATAGCATAGAAAATATTCATAATACAGCTTTTAAAAGTAGATTGTAAAACAATTGAGTCTAATTGTTTAAACGTGTGTGTACTGACAACACATGGGAAGGATAGACATCAAAATGTTTTAAGTGTTTAGATGGCAAAATTACAGAACTGTTTAATAACAGGAAAACCTAGAAAGACAATCATGAACTCATTATCTTTGAAACGGGGGAGGGAGGGCATTAGAAATAAGTTATTAAAAAAAAACTCAAGGGTTTCCCTGGTGGCGCAGTGGTTGAGAGTCCGCCTGCTGATGCAGGGGACGCGGGTTCGTGCCCTGATCTGGGAAGATCCCACGTGCCGCGGAGCGGCCGGGCCCGTTGAGGCATGGCCGCTGAGCCTGCGCGTCCGGAGCCTGTGCCCCGCAACGGGAGAGGCCACAACAGTGAGAGGCCCACATACCGCAAAAAAAAAAAACAAAAAACCCTCAAATCATTTTCTCTATGGTTGTTTAAATTTCAAATCTGATTTCTCTCTTCCTGAATCATCCCATGATAAATACCCATGTAAATAGTAAAGGAAATGACATCCTGTCGTTAATTTTCCTGAAATGGAACCAGAATGCTCTCTCATCAATAATGTTACCATATCAATAACACAGTAAAAAAGGATCTTAGACTCTGGCTAGAATGGACCTTAAATATTATCTACTAGAGATGGGAGAATTCATTTTCCTAAGCAAGCAGAAAGATGAAAACAGGGGGGTAAAAAATGTGGAAGATTTGTACACTTGGGAATGACAATAGTACTTGACAATTGAAGGCTATCACAGACCAACTAAAAATGCTAAGAGAGAATATTTATTTAGTAGAGTATAGAGTCTCTCAAATATCACCTTATCAGCACTTCTTTACCAGTCATATATGCTTTTTAGCAGTTGCACTAGCACTGCTCAGGTCTAGACAATACAGGCAAAACCTTGTACAAGTGTATATGTAAACACCTCATTCTAAAAGATCACATCCTTATCAAGCTCAGTTAAGAGTTTATTCCTTTTCTGTCCTCCATGTGAGCCACTGACCAAATTAAACCTTAAAATGTTTCCTAGATATTCGGGGCTTCTCATGCTTACAGATATAAAGCAATACACGATAATTAATAGTCATACTGAAGGAAAGAAACTTGAAACCTGTAAGACAACTAAAATTTAGGGAAATGTTTCTGTTTCTCACTGCCTGTTACAACGTTAAGAAACCAGGAAAAATGGCCAGTGATTCATTATTACTGGCTCTTAAATATGAAAGAAATTGTGTGCCACCTGCCTACTCGTCTCCAGTACTTCGGCCACGGCTCACGGGCCCAGCCGCTCTGCGGCATGTGGGATCTTCCCGGACCGGGGCACGAACCCGTGTCCCCTGCATCGGCAGGCGGACTCTCAACCACTGCGCCACCAGGTAAGCCCTCCAGTACTTCTTAAAATCTGTTACCTTTGTGAGGGGTAAAAGAGAAGAGAGAAGCAAGTTCTGGATTCTGACTGTTGAAGGTTTTCTAAATATCTAACAAGTTTCTCTGAAAACTAACCAATTATGTAAATCATATTAATCCATTTATAACTAGCTTGCAGTCCACTTGAGGGTTTAGGACCCCATTCTGATGACTAAATGACCATATTCCAATAACAAGCACATGAATCTTCCCAATAGTGGAGCCAATCTGTAAGTCTGTTCTTAAGGCTTCTTTCTCCTTTATATAAATTAGTGTTTTGAATATAATGCAGAGAATGTATAGTTTTACTGCTCTCAAAAAAGTGATTATTTTGCTGAAATACTACTAAGTGTACAAATGCTAAAATTTCTCCTCCTGAAAAGGCTTCTGTTGAACCTCAGTAAGTTAGTTTAGAGCCCTATAAAGCTATCCTATGTTACTTCAGCTAATGTTCCACTTACGCAAAAAAGATCTACATTTTTTTAAGGAATAAATATGCCATTATTTAAACTGTCCCAACTCTAAAAGCATGCAACCATTTAGATGCTAAAGGGAATGTGAAATAAAATTAGCTTTAGAGTTTTTGTCTTCACTTTTTCTATAAGATTAAATCATGAATACTGTTTTATCCTAAAAAGTCAATATGCAGAAGTATACCCCAAAATATCCAGTCTTCCTTATCATAATAAAAATCTTTATAAAAACATTTCATAGGACAAAGAACTATTTTTGCTTAGACAAAATAAATAGTTTGCTAGGCCTACTCTTGCCCCAGATTTTGCACTGGACCTTCCCTCATCTCCTGGTCTTTGCTCAAATGTCTTACTCTTAGTGAGGCCTTCCGTGGCCATGTCATCTAAAATCCACCCTATTTTAAACGTCTACTCCCTCTTCTTTGCTTTATTTTTGTTTGATAATCCTTTATCATTATCTGACACATAATTTACTTATTTTGTCTATTTCCTCAAACTAACAAGCTCCAGGGAAAAAGGGACTTTTATCCATTTTATTAACTACTGTACCTTCAATGATTAATAAAGTGCTTGATAAATATTTGTCAATGAATTAATGAAAAGAAAGCTGTTTTCTTTTTGCCCTAAGAACATCAAACTTTCTCCCCAAGTCCCTGTCGCCTTACTGACTTTATCAATACCCACCTTCTTTTCCAAAAATGTAATTGCAGGTAAGGATTATAGACCCACTAGAAATAGTAATAAGGAGATTATTGGTGACACTGGCAAGAGCAGCTTCAGTGGGATGATGGGGGTACAGTGCATAGGAGGTAAGAAAACAGACAGATTTAGTTGTGTACAAAACCACAAATGGATGGATATGAATTTTTGTTTTTTTCCGGAGGAAGAAACTCAAGTGTTTAAATGTGAATGAAAACAGAGTAGCTGAAGATGTGCTAAAGGATCAATGAAGTTATAATCATCCATTAGAGAGTGAGAAGGAACAGAATGCAGACACTGCTTCCACTGTAAGAGGTGAGGAAGAAAGGATAGGGTAGAAGCAAATAATTTCACTGGTTGGTCAAAGTTGATCGCAGTCTGGTGTGAGGACTTCTACTCTCTTATCGAGAGATATAGCATTAAGAGGATTAAGGAGGCTGGCATTATTGGTACCTCCACTATGAAAAACTGAGGGACTTGCACAAGGTCACATATCCAGTACACAACAAGACTACATCTGGTACCCAGGAATTCTGAAAACAATTTCTGTACTAGACATACACATGAAAAGGACAATATTCAAAAATGTAAATTCTTTGTAATATATATTGAATAACAAATAACTGCATAAATACTAAAGAGGGAGTATAATAAAAAGGCATGGTATTGAAGATTCAATAAAAGAATTTACAAAATTTACAAAATATTACAAAACAGAGTTTCTATTACTACTAGAATATAAGCTCCTTGAAGAAGGTGTACCTGGCAGAGTGCCTGGTACATAGTAGGGCTCAATAAATAGTAAACGCAATGAATATTAGAGCAGTGTGCATTATTTAAGAATGTAGGTGATTAAGAGTTCACATAAATGCTAATTAGAGAATGGGCTGAAAAGAATTTTCACTTGAACTACAGATTCTAAAAAAGGTCAAATTATAAATAACAGAATCAAAATATACAAACCAAGGAGATAAAATTAAGCAAAACTCCTAAAACAGTATTTTCAGAGTTAAAAATATGAGTGGTTATATATAACATAGAAAATAATTTAAAATTTAGTTTATCTTGTTCCTAAGAATAGTCTAGCTGCTGAACTTACTACAGGAAAATAGATAAATGTGAAATTCTCCAACCCCTTCAAGATATGTAAATAAGTTATTCTTTCCTATTACTTTGGAAAAGAAAAGGTGATTGGATTTATGACCAAGATAAACCCTATGATCTTACTCTGGAGCAGCTAAGACTGGGAAACAATGAACCTTTCAAAGTTTAGACTGATGAAACATAAGCAGCTGTACTTTGACCAAGGTCCACGTCCAGCAGCAGTCTCTCCTGCGTATACAGAGCCACCTCTCCTGTTGGCTTTTGTCTTTTACTTTATACGGCAGAATCTGGCCTTACATGTTGGATGACTTAGCAGAATACATGTAGAACCAAAAAAGGGACAGAAAGCTAAAGTAAATCATTAGTAAACTGACGTTTTGCATAATCCCACAAAAGTTAATTGAGGCTACAGTATATAGAACTATTTGAAGCGCTTTATATCCTCCTGTGAGATGTGAACCTTATGAAACTCAAACGTGGGCAGGGAATATAAGGAATTCTGATCTTATAAAGAATAACAATATTACTGTCACATCTTCAAATTATGGGGAAATCCATAAGATCATGAAATGCTACCTGAAGAAGCTACAATGGGGAGACCCAAAGATCTCATCTCTCCAGGACCAGTGTTCAACAGGAAGATGATACCATGCCATTGTTTCATGAGGTCTCTCACAGAGGTTGAACAAAATAATCACTTACTACAATTTATTTTTATTTTTTTTTAATTTATTTATTTGTTTTTGGCCACGCTGGGTCTTCATTGCTGTGCGTGGGCTTTCTCTAGTTGCAGTGAACAGGGGCTACTCTTCGTTGCAGTGCGCAGGCTTCTCATTGCGGTGCCTTCTCTTGTTACAGAGCACGGGCTCTAGGCGCTCAGGCTTCAGTAGTCGTGGCTCGCGGGCTCTAGAGAGCAGGCTCAGCAGTTGTGGCGCACGGGCTTAGTTGCTCCGTGGCATGTGGGATCTTCCCCGACCAGGGCACGAACCTGTGTCCCCTTCATTGGCAGGAGGACTCTTAACCACTGCGCCACCAGGGAAGTCCCTTCCTACAATTTGTTAAGATTAAGTGATATGCCCAAGAGCAGCCGAATAGTATGCAGCAGGAATGGGATTTAAACTCAGGAATGAGAACTGATGCAAAAATCTGCACTCTTTGTACTATATCAGACTTCCTTTTATGCTGTGAGAGTATTTTGGATGTTGTTTAGATTTCTTAAGACTAACCTCTACATCACTACTTACCTGCCTCTAATCCCTACAATAATGAAGTACAAGGAGACAAAAATCTCCTCTGCAACAACACTCAGTAGACCAAACACCCAGTCACACACAACCAGGATTAAAATAAATGTTTTTTACCTTCTGGCTCAGTGTTCTTTTCACTTTACCTTATTGGTCTCTAAAGAGGAAAAGATTTTCTAAAATGATAATCTGCCATTAGCAGAATAAAATTTTTTCAGGGAACGTAATTCAAAAAGAGAATCAGAATCCTTTTAAATGCTTCCTTGTTTAATTCGCTAACTATTAAGACTATTCCAAGACTAGCAAATGAGCTCTACCATCAGAACAGAAAGTTGCCTTTATTATAAAAATGCACAATCATTAGAGGTGTTAATGATCAGTTACCTGATGGCACTCGTAAAGAGACAAATTGGTTATGGGGATATTATGCCTACCATTTCTACTCACTTAAATTGGTGGACTGCAGCTCTAAAGTTACACTGGTTTTTCTCCTTCCTACTTCGTTTCTTACTTTAGAAACAAGATTATTGGCACCGGTATAAATTAATATACAGATATGATAATCTGCAAGCTGCTTCCCTATCTAGGCATTGTCTTCCTGTTATAATGTAGTGTCTAATCTCCTAAGAAAGTAATTCCTCAGAATCTAATAAAAGTAACTCTCCCTACTATTAACTTCAATAGATATTGTCACAATGGCACATAAACATTTTAAGAAAGCAGTGAACCCACTTTGGAAGTGGGTCATTGAGAGATGGCTTAGATAATGTATTACTTAAAAAAAGAAATCCTTTATGCAAATCAAGTGTTATCAACACTATAATCAACAGCTATATAAGCTTAATGTGAATATCTGATTCTTTTGAAATATCTGCTACATTTCTTGAGACTACTGTTCTTCCTCAGGTAATCTTTTCCCCAGCTGGCCCATAAAACACCTAATTTCTACCTTACCTTTTCAAGACTCAGATCCCTCCTTTCAGAAGTCTTTGGAATAGTAAGAAAGCAGACATGGATTCAAATCCCAGTCTCAAATTTGCCAACGATAAACTGAGTTGTACAGGAAGGTCGTTTAGACAAATGGTTTCATCTTCGTTAAAATAAGACTGATTTATCTACTTACTTCCCAGGGTTTTGAGAATTAAATTCAATAGCATACACAAAAGCAACTAGTACTGTGGCTCCCAGTACACAAAAGGCTCTCAAATATTTCTACAGACTTCATTCCTATGCTAGTCCAATAGTATTTAAAATAGGAAAAACTTCATGGTAGACAGGTTAAGTCAAGAAAATGTTTAAGAATGAGATGACTTCAGTTAAGTGAGAATGACAGGTCTGGGGCTTTAAGAGCTCTGATAAAGAGTCTGGTTTCCCCTGATAGATGATGAAGAGATGCAGTAGACACTATAGGTTTCAGGGTAGGAAACAATGTTTCCGGACCATTAGTTCAACTTGCACAAGGCCATCAGCTTAGAATAAGAAGGAACCATGCAAGTACGACCATACTGGCTCCCAGGAAAAGAGCAGCAAAATAATTTGGGAGTAAAAGAATAATCTCATTCATATAACCAAATGTCTTAAAATATTCATTGTGAAAAATCACTCCATACAAATTTTTTTTTTTTACTTAAGCCATAAAACGGTCAACTCTATCCATCTAAACCAAGGCAAAGAAAAAGCTACACTTCTTATGAAAGCACATCCCAACAAATGCTAAGGTGCTCTTCAAATTCTTTGTTGTATGTTTCATCTATCAAATACTAAATCCATAACCCTTACTTAAGGGATACAGAGCAACATAATGGGAAATGAGTTTTGTAGTGATAGAAAACTACTGATGACTTTATCTCTACCAAAATTTAGGATAACCTTATGCTACCCATTAGTGAACGTATTAGAGAATTAAAGTAATGTAGTTTTAGTAAAATAATTTTAGTGATTAACATTGATACTGACAAAGTTTACACACCTCAAGGAATGGATAACTAACAATTTCCCTTACATCCCTACTCCTTAAAGAGTGTGGGCCTTGAGCCAGCAGAACTGACAAAACCTGTGAGGAAGCCTGTTAAAAATGTCAGGGTCGGGGCTTCCCTGGTGGCGCAGTGGTTGAGAGTCCGCCTGCCGATGCAGAGGACATGGGTTCGTGCCCTGGTCGGGGAGGATCCCGCATGCCGCGGAGTGGCTGGGCCTGTGGGCTGGGCCTGTGGGCTGTGGCCGCTGGGCCTGCGTGCCTGGAGCCTGTGCTCCGCGGCGGGAGAGGCCACAACAGTGAGAGGCTCGCGTACAGCAAGGAAAAAAAAAAAAAAAAAAAAAAAAATGTCAGGGTCTCCTCAGGCTCCACCCAACACACTGATTAAGAATCTGTAGCTTAACAAGATCCATAGGAGATCTGTATGCACATTAAAAGTTTGAGAAACACTGCCTTAGACACTACTTGATCACCTATGCTGTGTTTTAAGTATGACTAATGCCTGGAGGGTAAATATTCTGTATAGGTATATGAAGAACTACATGGTGTAGATATTACAGTTAAAGCAAAACCAATAACCTGTGGTAAAAATTCAAAGAGTAATTTGCATCATTACTGCAGAAGGGTACACTGAAATCTACTAGCCACGGACTGTAGCACTGTAAGTGTATTCATTTACATCACAAGGAAACAGCATTCTCACTGTTACATCACTGGTGATAGTTCTTTCATGCCTACTCTGAATTTAAAACAAAACAAAAAGCACTGCAGCTTTTCAAAAACTGATTTGGTATTGTACTGATAATTTTTATTTAAAGCAACAGTTCTCAATTTAGAAATTGGGGGGAAGGGCATTTTTCGTTATCACAGTCTTACAAATATACAATGGGGAGAGGGTATTGGATGCTAGGTTTCCTGCAATGCAGTAGATGGTCTTCCACAACTTTGAATGTCATGCCACACATTCTAAAAAGCCAAATTTTACACAGAACTCCATTTTATACATAGACAAAGTATGTTTTGCACAATTTTAGTTATATACCAAATTTTTCTGGAAGGCAATCAATTACACTTAGTTTTGTTTGGAAATCTGTTAACAGTATATACTTTTTAGATAACCACATTATCACAGAAATGCCCTCTTGGTATTTTAGTTACCAACTCAACACACTTGATCTTTATTCAAAACTGTCATGTTCATGGCAATTTTAGGTACAGATGCAGGCACCTGACTACTTTATTATAGCTTCAAATATAGAATACCCAAAGCATTTATAAATTAATATACATGTTATTTTTATCATAAATTACTTTATTTCTCCTCCATATTGCATAATTCTGATATAATGTTGACTTTTAAAAATTATGTATGTAGTTAAATTGTTACATATGAATTTCATTTTAGGATACTTTCCCAAATATTTATTACTAAAAGAGGCTGATGAGACTGACAG
The DNA here is from genome assembly GCF_003031525.2 of Neophocaena asiaeorientalis asiaeorientalis. Lineage (NCBI taxonomy): Eukaryota > Metazoa > Chordata > Mammalia > Artiodactyla > Phocoenidae > Neophocaena > Neophocaena asiaeorientalis. The sequence continues at coordinate 450,409 of NW_020174793.1, forward strand.
GGATAAGAGCCACTGCATTAAGAGACCATAAACTATCAATATAAATAGAGAGCATTTTTATATCATAAGTCTAAGATGTCTTTCCCATCAGATCATGAATTTCTGGAGGGTAAACGATCTCAGCCTCCCTTTCTACATTTCATACATGAACACAGTGCTTTGCATAAATGCTCAATAACCTGTCTGATGAATTGAAAGCTTATTCTACTGGGTTATTCTTTAACCACCAAGGAATACTGTGACCTAAATCCTAAATGGAGTCAATATGTATGGTTTATTCCCTTTTCATAATCCACTTTTGAAAATGTTTTTCTTCTAAACTGTAAAACCTACTTTTCACAAAATCCCAACAATGTAGTCCTAAATTGTTTGTACTTCACAGTTACCTAACAAATTGGTTCTTTCCAACTCTGCCAAGATTCTGTGACATCAGATGGCACAAACTGGTCATAAGAATTTAACATAATTTACAAACTAAACCAACAGAAACTTTAAAAAATTACATCTGACAAATGTTTAATCCCTAACACACCTCTCAGACCTTGTGTTGCAAAAGGGGAAAACCAAAATTAAAAAAAATTTTTTTTGGCAATAGTGCTTGCTTAGATAGATCCTTTGACAAAATGCATCTTTGTGAACTTATCTTTTGCTGCTTGGGCCTGTAATTGTGGGAACTGTGAGAAGTTCCTAATTCTTCCCAATAAAGCTAAACAAAGATGAAATGATAGAAGTGTGCCCTATTTTTATACTTATAGAAAACTGGGGAACCAAATCACCACCATTCCTCAAGAAGGTGAGAACATTTGTACTGAAGTATATGTAAGACCACAAAATCTAAGTATCTAATGAGAAGCCAAGTGACCAAACTAAAGAATTCTTTTTATCAAGCAAAGCTGACTTTTAGGAAACAGCAAAAAATAAGAATAAAACTGGATAACCAGGAATAACACAAAATAGATATGAAAAATGTTTTCATTTAAAAACTTCTGTTACTGCTGTCATGCCCTCTAAATACTATGATGGCAGGACTGGTTCTAAAATTTAGAAGCATGGGCAGTCAGCCCAGATTTATTGCTCACTTATCAAGCCCATGTTTGTTGTGCAAGTGTTATTTATAGAGTCACATGCTAGAGGCTGTTCCCAAGCTAGCCAAACCTACACGCTTAATTGACCCTAGGAACAATGATACATTATTCAAGCTAATCCTTCTATGAGCTACAGTTCCTAAGCCACAACCATATGCTTTTTATATTTGTATATGTCTACCATGAACTATTTTTAGAACCCTCAAAAGTTAAGAGATATGCACATACTATAATTTCTTGATAAGGATGAGAAAACTTAAACACTTTGCTTCTATGACAACAGTTTTTATAATTACTGGAAATCAATATGTTATATTGAACTTTAAATAACTGGACTATCACTAAAGGCTTAAAGATGGGTTAAAATTATGAACAAGTGTAGGCAGAAACACATAAAAGCAAACGTGACAATTGATTATACTCCACTCTACAAATTGTATAACCACACTGCAATCTGACCCTATAGCCTTAGGTTGAATAAAATTAGTATTTGCTCACAAGTATGAAATCAATTTAAACACAAACTTAACCATGTTGCCATATAAGAGTGACATGCTTATATACATCTCCCCTTGGAAATTATTCCCTAAGGAAGGGATAGGATGGAGCAGTTATGAGAATAATGCCAAAGCTATAGTGGAGGCTTCTTAAAACACACACAGTTCTTTCAATCTTGATCCCACATGGCTTTTATCTGTAGTTAAATTCAGCAACATTCTTTCAATAATGACTGAGAACATTCTCCCCAAAAGTTCAAAAAAACGTGTTCGTCCTTATTTCATGTTATAGAAAATGACAGATGTCATCACAGTATGAATTGAGGCTCATAATTTTGTAATAGAACAAAGACCAGAATTCAAGTCTCTTGATTCTCAATTATAAGGTCTACCTAGATTCTTTCATAAGAGTCATCTTAAAAAAAGAAAGGAAAAAAGAAATGGCTGAATGGCAGAACTATGACCAAAAATTAAAAACAAAACTCTAAGAAATATTAAGACACAGAAAATCTATAAACATTATTCAAAATACAGTCCTGAAACCAATTGCATCACAATTACCTGGAAGACTTATTAGCTCCTCAGTATTTTTAAGCACAATAAGATTGGAGAATAATTTATCTAACATCTTTACATATTCTTTCATAATCTGAGATCCTTACATACAATAAGACATTTATTTACCATAAGAACTAGATGAGGAATACAATCTCTTCTAAAGATGGTTGATAATTTTCTCACATTCCACTGTTATCCTTAAAGTGATATTCCTCAGCAAATACTGTTTCAAATGAAACTATATGTCAGATGTCAAAAAGAAGTAACTTTCTTACACACCTTTGTTAAAGACCTTGGCAGTATCATCCTTTCATTTTATAATTGCCAGTCTAGGGGTTAAAAAAAAAAAAAAACAAAACCCTGTGAAGGTAAGGAAACAAATCTGTTGAGTACCAGCTCTGACCTCATCTACCATGACATGACTTAGGCCTGAGGCCCTCAACCAGGGACCAAGGAAGACAGGTTTAGGCAGTCAAACAAAGCTATAATCAGCCTTCTGCATCTCATCAGACGCAGCTGGCTTCCAAATAAGGATCTGTTCAGTCTGCTGGCTCATGTGTCTACCCTGAGGAAATCACATTAAGTTACAAAGCTGGAACCATATTCATTGCATATTTATGGCTACATTCAAGTTTTCAACTGTTATCAACAGAACAGGGTTTCAGCCACCCAAAACATTAACACAGGATGAGTCTAACAGCCTAGGAAACATTTCCCAAGTGGTAAATCACCAGGAAAGCAGTTAACAATATCCACAATAAACACTTTTAAGCAAAGCAGGCAAATGGCACGACTTTTAACATAAACCCCAGGACCTCCTACCACCACCATTTTGATGGAAATGATACAATGAAAGAATCTTATATATATATTTTATTCTTATATATGTATTTTCTTTTAATCACAAATTGCTTTAAACAATAGTTGGATAACACTGTAGAATGTCTTCAATCACCTAAAAAGACTCTTACTGAAATTAGCAAAATAACTTGGGGAAGGACCCCAAAATCTAAAGCAGTTAAATTTATATACTCTACACCCCATTTTCAGAATGAATACATATAATGCACGTTGAACAATGAGAGATGGTTTCTATACAAATAAATAGTAAGCATAGAGTCTTAGTCTTAACTGCATTTCATTAAATCTTATATAAAACCTTTTAATTTCATGTCTTGTTATTTAATTCCAAGATGTCATTTTAGGGCATGCTGGTTGCTCAGATAACTGAAATTTTAGTAATGCCTTCAGGGGTTTCACAAGGGGTTTCTCAGAACAGAAAGCAGGACACTGGTGGAAAAGTGCTACATTTATTATTTAACTTGAGACATAAGGTACCCAATCTCAGTCATGTCATTCAACTTTTCTGGACCTCACCTTCAGTAGCTGTGATATATGACAGGCCTCCATTTAATAAGAACCAATACTTCACTTTTTGAACATCTACTGTACAAAAACCAAGCATTTTATCCATATGACCATTTTCAAAGTAAATAAATATCTGATGGCAAACTTGGAAAAATTATCTTGAATGGAGTGATAGAACCACTTAGCTACATTAAGGTTACTGGTAAAACTAATAATAAATAAATGAATAAATTTTATGTGAAGGACTTTTGCAGGTACTAATAAGGTGGTTTGCCAGGCCTGTGTATTTTAAATGTGGCAAAAGGGAAGTAGGACTCTTTCATTCACGGCCAAGTAGACACCCAACCTTTCTTGCATCCAGTAAATTCTCTTTATATGGTCATGCCATGCTGCTAATTTTTTTTTTTTAATTAAAGAAAATAAATGCTAGACAGTCATCCAACCCAGGTTTACCTTATTAGGTAGAGCTGACTTACATAGAATACTCAGTAGTCTATCTATACTAAATTTATAAATACAGATTAAATGTCTCCTCTCTGTCTCCTCTGGGCTTACTAAAAGAAGAAAAAAAAAACCTACTTTATAAATTGCCTAGTTCACCAGAATCAGAACATTTTTGCTCAGGCTGAAAACTGGGATTCAACTTGGTTTTTCTAAGTTGCAACTGAAATGTGATCCTGTCAGTGCAAATACAGTTTTCTTCTTTGAACCTTCCAAGTTAAATGACTATGAAATTCAATTATACTATGAAATATATTAATACCTTTTTGAAGCGGATTTTTATGGATATTTGTAGAAAATGTTACAGTCATAGTCATTAAAAGGAAATTAACAAAAAGGTTATACTGTAAACACTAAGTAACATGGTCACTTAGGGACTGTCTCAATCTGAGCCATGCCCGTAGATCGAATCCTCATTTTCATGAAACATGCCCAAAGAGTAGTTTCTTAGGTATCTAGTTTTTAGGTATTTTTTGTTTGTTTGTTTTGTTCTTTTCTTTGAGAGTTCCTATGTACTCCCTCTACTCTGATTAAGATGAGAAATGCCCACCAGCTTACTGAGAAAAAATCCAAGGTCTAGAAATCTAAAAAGTTAATGAAGAGACTACTTACTAGATTGGGAGTTTTACTGAAATTCTCCTTCAATAACTAAAATGATTAATAACTAAAAAAGGGTCCCCAAAGCAGGAACTTAATTTGGTTATCTGTGGAACTCATTTTGTTAAACTTCTAATTCACATATAATGGACATATAGAAAATAACTGATTCTTTAACACAATATCAGAACATACTATTGGATTTTATGGTAAGACTGAAATACCTGAAGTATAAAATAAAGGTTTCTTTGTATCTTAAAAACAAAAACAAAAAAACTCCACCTCTATACAAGAGTTTTCATAAAACATTTTGTCCACTACAAGTTTGGGAAGGAGCAGCAGTTGAGTGGTAGAATGGGCTATAATGTCTGCATATTATGAATCACTTATATCTGTGAAATTGTGGAAAGTTTTTGTCACTATTGCTTAAGAATGACAAAATGGAGCTGTTGGACAAAGACAAATTATTAAAATGGTTTAAAGGATGGAACAGACTAGGCCTATTTGGAATGCTTCAGTCTATAAAGACGAAGTCCAAGTGGAGATATGATTAAAATCACAAATGGAAAGGAAAATTCCAAAGTTCTCAAAATATGAAAAACACTTCACACCTAAAGGAAAATTTCAGCCACCAATCACTATTTCATGCCTCCATGCCTTTGTTCATATAGTACCTGGGCCTTCAATTCCTTTTTCTCCCCCACTCCTCTCCTGTCAAAGGCCTTTGAGCTGGCTCAAATGTCAGCTCCTAGGAAGGTTTCCCTGGGCTCGCTCTGCCTCCACTCGACCCCTTAACAGGTCTAACTGCCCCCTCCTGCCTTCATGGAAATTTCTTTAGAATTACTACTATACTGATCAGAGGGGTTATTATGCGTACATGCTCTTCAATCTCCACTGTAATATACATTCATAAATGTTTTAAGGAACAAAAGAGGACATACATGGAATTTTGTACATTTATGAAGCCCTATGAAGTGTGAGGCATTATTTTTTTTGAAGAAGTAGTAAACCACCATAACAAATATTATATTAAGGCAGAGAAAACATCTAAGAGTCTAAGAGTTTAGTTTTATTAGCATTAGGCCAAACTCTCATTCTATTATATGAACATTTCAGATGCATAAATTGAAGTGGAAACACACCTGTATCAAGAGTTTTTATGTGATCAACCAAGTGGCATCAGCCAGAAGACCCAGTACTTGTCTAGAAGAGTTCCTCAAGATTTCAGAATTACTTAATCCAACAGACTCATATTACAGATGAGGAAAATGGCAAACAAAAGGAAGAAAAGAAAAGAGAAAAGGAGAGAAAAAGGAAAAGAAAGAAATGCTGCTAGCTCAAGCAATCTTCAAAACCATGTAAAAGCCTTGCAAAAACCATCAACATTAGGTAGCATAAAAGATCCCAAATCTGCACAGCAAAAGACACTACCAACAAAATGAAAAGACACCTATGGAATGGGAAAAAATATTTGCAAACCATATATATCTGACAAGGGGTTACTGTCCAAAATATAAAACTCAATAGCAAAAAACACCTACATAATCTAAATAAAAATGGGCAAAGGACCTTAATAGACATTTGTCCAAAGAAGATATACAAAGGTACATGAAAAGATGCTCAGCATCGCTAAACATTAGGGAAATGCAAATCAAAACCAAGATGAGATATCACCTCATGCCTGTGAGAATGGCAAGCATTAAAAAGACAAGAGAATGCTGGAGAGGATATGGAGAAAAGGGAACCCTTGTGCACTGCTGGTGGGATTGTAAATTGATACAGACACTATGGAGAACACTATGGAGGTTCCTCAAAATATTAAAAGTAGAACTACCATATATGATCAGGCAATTCCACTTCTGGGTATTTATCCAAAGAAAGCAAAAACGCTAACTCAGAAAGATATATGTACCCCCATATTTATAGCAGCATTATTTATAATAACCAAAATATGGAAACAACCTAAGTGTCCACTGATGGGTGAACAAATAAAGAATGTGTGGTGTGTGTGTGTGAAAGGAAATCCTGCCATTTGCAACAACATGGATGAACCCTAAGAGCATAATGCTAAGTGAAATAAGTCAGACAGAGAAAAACAAATATTGTTATGATCTCACTTATATGTGGAATCTTAAGGGGAAAAAAAGTCACAGAAAATTACATCAGCTTGTGGTTATCAGAGGTGGCGGGGGGAGAATTGGATGAAGTTGGTCAAAAGGTACAAACTTGCAGTTATAAGATAAGTACTAGGGACATAATGTACAACATGGTGACTACAGTTAACACTACTGGTGACTACAGTTAACACTACTGGATGACACATATGAATGTTAAGAGAGTAAATCCTGAGAGTTCTCATCATAAGGAAAAAAAGTTTTTCTTTTTCTTTTCGTATCTATATAAGATGATGGACGTTAAGTAAACTTATTGTGGTAATTATTTCACAATATATACAAGTCAAATCATTATGCTGACACCTTAAACTTACACAGTGCTGCATGTCAATTATATCTCAATAAAACTGGGGAGGAAAATCCCAAATCTTTTGTTCTTTCAATAACCTGTTTAGGTCTGCTCTGTCTCATAAAACCTTCTTAATTACTTCAGCTCTTAATGATATTTTATTTTCCAAAATTGTTACAGTAGTTATAGCGTGTTACTTATCATCCAATCATTTAAACATTCAACTTCTTAACACTAAGCATGGTAGTAGGTGCAGGGTAAACATAGATGAATAGAAATGTTTCATGGTTCTGAGGGATTCTATGTCTACTATAGGTTGTGTGTTTGGTTATGTTTTAACTCACCAACTAGATGATGTTTAAAATGTTTACAATTGTTTGCTTATTGTTCATAAACAAAACATTTATTTTCCTTTCTTGTACACTACATCAAGGCAGAGAATAACAAACTCAAGTTACTGATTGGGAGGAAAGAAATCCAGAATATTCATTTTATACACACACACACACACACACACACACACACACACACACACACACACACACACACACACACACACACACACCAAGACTGGCTGCTAAAATTTCCTTTTAATTACCCAAAGACAGCACAACTTGCTTCTACTAATTGAAGCAAACCCTGACTTATATTCAGATGATTCAGTCGTGTTCTAGGCATAACTAGAATCTTTTGAATCACTAAATTGGTGATTAAGTCAATACAAATAAAAGAACTGCTGAAATCAAAGGGCAAACTTACACAGAACAGGACAATGTTAGAACTAAAAGGAAACGTGAGGACCATCTGACCAATTTTTTTTTTTTTTTTTTTCGGTACGCGGGCCTCTCACTGTTGTGGCCTCTCCCGTTGCGGAGCACAGGCTCCAGACACGCAGGCTCAGCGGCCATGGATCATGGGCCCAGCCGCTCCGCTGCATGTGGGATCTTCCCGGACCGGGGCATGAACCCGCGTCCCCTGCATCGGCAGGCAGACTCTCAACCACTGCGCCACCAGGGAAGCCCCATCTGACCAATTTGTTTAATTTTATAGATGAGGAAATGGACAGATAAGAGAGTCATTTAACTCAATGCGTGCAATGGCACTATTACACAGATTTTCTAACTCACAGAGTAGTATAGTTTCCTTTGGCAACACCCAGACTGATCTCTTAAATCAAGGAGCTTGGCCTAGAGAGGCCAGAGTGGAAAGGTACATGGGCACTGCCTTACCTGTCCAACAACTGCTAACATCCAGGTCACTGGCAGAAGCATCTACAACTGCTTTGGTGCCTATGACTCAGAAGATGAAAAACAATTCAGGACAAAGCCATTTCAACAGCATCTTATGAGTTCTTCATTAGCCAGGTGCTTACTGAAGACTGAATGTCACCAGATTGAGTATAATACACTTCCCTTATCCAGGTCAGTGATAAAGAAGAAAGCGTACCCTAAAAGTTACTTCACAGATAAGTGCAAGGCCCTCTTTATTTGGACTCTCAGTTTTGGGTATTAATTTACTATTAACTACTATTTATAATCCCCTACCTTAAATTACAGGGAAAATGTCTGGAAGTTACACTAAGGCCTCTTCTGTTTACTCCTGGACACACAGCTGTCTAGCCTCCAGGTAAGTGGGCTGTGATACACTGCTTACAGGTTGAGCACTATTCTTGATCTTCTTGTAAGTCCAATTTTCCCTCACTTTGTAAAATGACAAAATTGAGACTCCTGATGGTCATTCAACCACCTGCCTGAGATCATGACACTAAGTGGGTGGTAAAGGCAGAACTAGAATTCAAGTCGCCTGTCAAGCAACTTTTCTCTCCACAACCCCAACCCTCTCTCATACCACAAAACAAAACAAAACAAAACCAAACAAACAAAACCTAAACCCAAGCCAAACAATACTGCCTGGACTACAGTTCATTTGAAACACCTACTGAACACTACTAAGTCAAGGTACTGCTGACATCAAATGAACAGGACATGGTCCCTGACCTGAAAAAGTCTCCTTTCAGTGGGGAAGATCCACTAAGATAAAATTTTAATAAAAAATGATAGAAAGGGAGGCTCACGGTGTTTGTGGAAAGGTTCTTGGTCCAACCTAGGGATACAGAGGACACACAGAGGAGATAACCTCTGACCTGAGTGCTGAAAAATCTATAAAACTAGCTTGTTGATGAGGCTGGAAAGGCATTCCACAAAGAGGGGGGAAACACAGGCTAAATCACATAAGTGTGGTTTTTGTCCACTTAAATAAAAGAGCTGGAGTAGATTTTAGTTAAACTGCTCTGGCTGAAAAAGATTTAACATGACTCTAGCAATCAAATATGTCTCCAGACATTACTAAATGCCCCATGGGAGAGAGGGGATAAAACCTATCCTGGTTGAGAAGTACTGCTCTAGACTTAAGAATAAAGATCATGTTCAATTCAACTTTGTAGTACCTCTAGTTCCTAAGAGTCCCTTATATGTTCAATAATGTTGATTCAGCTAAGCTTTTTTGTACCTGTTATATTAAAATGTTATCATTTAACAAATACTAGGCTAATGGATATAAATATATACATATATGTGCATGTATATACACATATATACACATATATACATAAACATGGAAGAATTTTAAAAATAGATCTAGGAATACATGAATCACCAGGATAAGGATGGCTATATACCTCTAGAATATACACAGAACATCTATATTATTAATAAGAACAGATATGGTTCAATTTCCATTGCAGGAGAGATTATTAGAAAACACTAATGATCTTAATACTTATAAGTCCCTATTAACTCTACATGGCAGAAACATTTATTGATCACCAAAAAAAATCCCCAAATGCTCCCCCACACTTCTATGCCCCTTACAATGAGGAGCAATCTAGTAACTTGTTCTTGCCAGTAGGCTATGCTAAGTTCTGTGTTTCAGGCCAAAGCATAGAGCAGTATGTATGAATTTTCCATGTTTCTCTGCCCTTTGTGTGATAACAATGAAGGCAATGCGTCATAATGGCAGTCACAAGAGAGATACATATTGGGATGCCTGAATCACCACTAAGAAGGAAGCACCCTGGAAAGCACCAAATCAAAAAATATCTTGTGAGTGAGAAATAAAGCCCTTAGACACTGAGATTTTTTGGGTCATTTGTTACCCAGCATAACCTAGCCTGTCCCAATACAAAATACAAAAAAGCGCTGCTAGTATCTACATGTCCATTCAGATGTTTGCGACATGAGAGTATGTACTTCCTGAAGAATCTTTATGGGCTCTAAACTCATATGACACACACATAAAATAAGTGTTCAAAAATTTTCACTATGAACACTATCTTTAATTTAAAAGATAAGGAAGGACATGAATAGACATTTCTCCAAAGAAAAAATACAAATGGTCAATAAGCACATGAAAAGATGTTCAACATCATCATTATCACAGCCATTAGGAAAATACAAACCCAAACCACAATGAAATACTACCTTACACCCATTATGATGCTTATTATCAAGAAAACAGCAAACAAGCATTGGCAGGGATGTGGAATAATTAGGAACCCTTGTGCATTGCTGATGTGAATGTAAAACTGGTGCAACCACTGTGAAAACATTTGGCAGCTCCTCAAAAAACAATTAAACATAAAATTACCGTATGATCCAGCAGTTCCACTTCTGGATATACACCCAAAAGAACTGAAAGCAGGGACTCAAGCAGACATGTGTATATCAACGTTCATAAGCAGCATTATTCACAACAGCCAAAATGTAGAAACAACCCAAGTGTCCATCAACACGTGAATGGATAAACAAAATGTGATGTACGCGTACAGTGGAATATTATTCAGCCATAACATACAAAAAAAAATAAAGGACAAATATTGTATTAGTCTACTTATAAGGCAAGTTCATAGAGACAGAATGCAGAGTAAAGGTTCCCGCACTCCCACCCACCATGGGGAGAATGGAGAGCTGCTGTTTAACATAATAGGTACAGAGTTTCTATTTGGGATGATGAACAAATTCTGGAAATGGATATTGATGATGGCTGCATAACATTGTGAATGCACTTAAACACCACTGAACTGTGTACTTAAAAATGGTAAATTTTATGGTATGTATGTTACATAACACAATTATAAAAAAACATTTTTAAGGTAAAAAATTAATCATGCAGACTATTTGCCATTTCTTTTTCCTTCACAACCTAAGCCCTGGTGAAATTCTTCTAAATGTAGTAATGAACCACAGTTCCAATCCTGTCTACCAAGAACTGCCTCAAAGGAAGTTCAGTAAACTTGCAAACAGGGAAAAATTCATGAAAAACAAGATCTCTATGCAATCTCTATTGACTTCATAAATCCACTTGATACCACTGGCGTTGGTAGTAGCCTTTGACAGCTACAAACAAGTATGACAAGCAAGTAAGGCATCAGAAATTCTTGATGAACTAAAGTAGAGCTATAAACAATGAGCTCTATCTAGCCACAAAATTAGAAAAGTAGACACAAAACCAGAAAGACCAGCCTTGTGGACAATCAACAATAAGATATGCTCCCTTAAACTACAGGCCAATATCACTGATGAACATAGATGCAAAAATCCTCAACAAAATACTAGCAAACAGAACCACCAAGAGGCATAATTTTAATTGACTCTGAAAACAGTGGATTTGGGCACAAGAAAAAGTAGAATATTAAGCTGTGTAGGGTGAAAGACTGGGTACATAATTCTGTGACACTCCCACACAATCATCAAAATCAAGTAATAAGCATCTCTTAATAGAATCCTAAAGCCATTAAAAGTGATAAATATACTCTATGTAGATTGAAAAAATGGTTTGATAATTTCATCAAAATAAAGAAAACAAAATTTCACACTATGATTACAACTACTGTTTAGACATGTTTTCATAAGGAAGTGTGGACAAAAAATACACATGTGTAAGAATTTTTCAAGGATTAAAGCATACATCAGACCAGTATATAGTATACAGGTATTTTCAATTACTGCGGGCCATGCACAACTATAGACACTGTGGGAACTACAAAATAAATACCACAAGATAGAACTTCTGCTCTCTTGAGGATGTCATCTAAAGGGAGAAAGAGTTATCTAAAGGAAGAAAGAGAGTTGGATGAAACTATTAAATAACCAAATACATTGTTTAACTCAGGCTTAACTTGATAACTAAAGTTACCTGTCATTAAATTTTATATCTCAACAATTTGCAACACAGATAATTGAGCACTAAGCCATCATTTTTAAAGTTCCCAAAATACTGGTTGGCAATACTTCAGTTGGCCAAAGATCAAAACATCCTGAGACTTCTTGTATGACAGACAAAAGACACTAAAATGACACTTCTAATTTCTCTGGAAAGAAGTGAGCACACTGCTTGCAATCTCTTTCTTAGCAAATAATAGCAGGAGTTAAAAAACTGAAATGTAAAGAAAGCTAGTTTGTGTTCGCCAGTCTCATTGTGTCAAGATTCATGAGTTCTCCCTGGCACTGATCAGCTGGCCCCGTGGCCATTTTCTTACATCATTTCTGACAGCTTTTCCTATTTATTTAGCCTTGAGAAGTTGTATGCAGTGATAGCCTCATGTCCCTCCACAGGATTGTCCTGGTGTTGCAGTATCTCCCAGTAAAATACATTCTTTCATTTGTGCAATTAGACAATGAAGGTTCCTGAGCACCAATTACAGGCAAAGCCGTCATGTGGGAGTGACATAGGGTACAGAACAAGGGAGATTCAGTCCCCAACCAGAGTCCTAATACTCAACAGAATAAGGGTTAGGAAGGAAATAAATTTAATGTTTTATATAACTGCAAACAAAAGCAATCATTTTAACTTCCCCGAACAAATTCTTCCCACTTTTCCATGATCCCAAAAGCAATATTAAATATTTACATGCCCCCGCCCCCCTTTTTAACCTCCTATACTCAGCAATAACAAGTTTGGCCAATCATTTCACATCCATCTTAATTAAAAGACTTAGACTTGACTCCCTGCCTCACAGGTCACCTTCCATACAAGTTGCTAGGCCAGCTTCCCTTAAACACAATTCATACCTGTTCTCTCCCCTTCCTTTACAACAATAAACCTGGCTTCCCCTTTCATTATCCCTTGGCTTAACCCTTAATTTGACAACCCACCCCGGCAATATCTCATCAGCTTCTTTTCTCTCTTGAAGATATAATGTCAATTTCTTATCCAGCACACACACAGGTCATGCTCATCTTATTCCATCTCTCTGTACAAACCATGCCTCTTCTTTCTATCATCCTATAGCACCTTCAAATTCTGACTCCAAAACAGCTCCACTACCTGTGCAATAAAAAATGTAATTTGTTTTTGTTTTTAAAAGTGGATTTATACAATGATCAGGAACTGGCAGAAGATAAGTAAAGACATTTAGTAAGATAGTATTTTAAAAAGCATATCAAATACTAAATACTCTAAAATGGTTCTAGTGTTGCACAGCTATCCCAAAATTGACACCAACAATGAGTAGGTACCATTAACTCTTATGGGATCCTTAAACCTGGCACATTAATGCCATCCTAAAATCGCCAGTGTGTGGTACACAGGGAGCACACGGGATTTACTGAACTGAATAAACCACTGCTAAACCATGTCTTAGTTGCAGGTCTTGCTTTTTCAGTTCTTTTCTATTATACAAGTTCTTTCAGAGAGAGAAATTAAATCTAAACCTATTTTCCTTTTGCAGAAACACAGGCTGTCATAAATGTACACTTATGTCAGCTTTGAAACCAACGGCCTTCTTAGGCCCCCAGAAAGTCCTGAAACCAGGTATTTACAGATAAGTCAGACATTACTTGCAGTTTTAGAGATCAAAGCTGCACTCTCTTAGGAGTCAACTAAGAAATACTAAGATTCCCAAGTTTAAGCATGCTCTATTATTTTCAGATGTTATGAAATGGGCTAGAGTTTAAAACACACTAAAAACATTCAAAATTTATTTTTTCCCAATACAGACTGAATGGTATTTTAATTATTCTAAATAATCAAGGGTAGCCAAAGTTAGTACAGACTTATAAAATTCACAAGAATGCTTTAAAAGCTTTTATAAGACTGTTCTAAAGCTTTATTTTGCTGAAATTCCACAATATTCTCACATAATTTCTAAAACATAAATGTAAATGTTTTCCTTCTCCTTTTCATGACTATCATTCTAAGTTTTTTTTTTTTTTTTTTAATAATCAGTTTTTAAAGTCCATGGTATGGCTGGCAGAGATACTATGTGGCTAATATTAAATATAAATACAGGTTATAAAATTTTTGGTAATAGCTGTTGAGCGAGTTTTAGGATAATTCTTTGGTGGAATAAAAGGATGGTGGAGAAAAAAGAGCTTCCTAAAAACCTGAAAAATAAAAATAAAACACCACCACAGATGTTCTGCCTGTTCGGAAGTCATTCTCAGAGTCACAGATCCAATGCTAAAATTGAATTCTGCCTGTATTTCTTTTTTTTTTTTTTTTTGCGGTACGCGGGCCTCTCACTGTCGTGGCCTCTCCCGTTGCGGAGCACAGGCTCCGGACGCGCAGGCTCAGCGGCCATGGCTCACGCCCGGGCCCAGCCGCTCCGCGGCATGTGGGATCCTCCCAGACCGGGGCACGAACCCGTGTCCCCTGCATCGGCAGGCAGACTCTCAACCACTGCGCCACCAGGGAAGCCCTGCCTGTATTTTTTATTCAATCAGTTGGTCAAGTTACTCAATCTCTTTGAACCTTATTTTCTTCATTTGTAAAATAGGAATGTTGCCCACCTTCTTTAAGTGTAGCAGGTGTTCAATGTTAGTTCATTTCCCTTCAGGTCTGGATTTATTTCAGCAATTTAATAATTTCAAAAGGTGAAGAGACCTAGAGAGATCATTTTATTAATGCCAGTACTCTAGTATGTACACTCCTTAACAGTAAGAAATCACTTTATCTTGGTTATCTCTCTACAGTGCCAAAACAGGGACTAGAATTTACATCTAGAGATGACTAGACAGAGTGTTCTACTATATTACATTATAAATCCTCACGGGTCTGTGTTGAGGATTATATGAGAAATGCAGCTAAAGCACGTAGCATATAGTGCCTGGCTAAATACTCGATTATATTTCAGTATAGGGTAATGGTTAAGAGTATGGCCTTTGGTGTCAGACTGACAGAGCTATAATGCTGACACAGCCATTAACTATATAATCTTGCTTGAAGTGTGCCTTAGTTTCCTCATTAATAAAATGGGGATAATAAGAGTTGTTGTGAGAATTCATTGAATTACTCCATATAAAGGATTTCAACCAATGCCTGGCACATAATAAACACTCAACAAATGCTAGTCATTACGGTTACTATTGTTGATATAATTTAGAACAAATCATGGTCTTGAAATTCACCTAAATACATTAAAAACCAAATGAATGGATAAAAGCCAATTTCGTTGAACAATATTTGAACATAAACTATTGGGTGTTATATTGGAAGAGAAATGAAAGATACAGCCCCAACAAAGGGTACAAGTTTCAGAACGGAGGCAACCACAGAACCTCAATTCTCTGTAATATGTAACAGAACACAAGCACCTTACTTAATCAAAACCTCGGATCCCATGAATTATAAGAAGTACCCTAATTTCAGAGGTTAAAATGTGAAAAACATACATACTAGAATTGAAGAATGCTACACGAATAAAAATGAGTGAAGTTAATGCTACAGAAGTTTAGATGGGAAGGTTCAAATATTGTCAATGCAAGCTACACCAAAAAATTTGCACCAGCATCTGAGCTGGAGCCGAGTCTTAAATGATAAAATAATAATTAGGAGAAGCTGGGGAGACCAGAAGGGTAAGTAGCCCAAACAGTGGCAACATGCCATGCAAAGTTACAAATGCATGCACAAGCATGGTCTCTGCAGTGCTACTGATTGGTGGTGCGTGATGGGTAGGGGGAGAGGGTGAGCAGAAGAGGTGGTAGATAGAGATTCTCTGAGTCTAGAAAGCAGATCTGGGGCCAGGCTATGAATCTTAACCTCTAGGCTGGTGGTTCCACTGATTTGTACAAGGGCATTACTTATATGTGACTTAACTAATTTAACTAACCAAACTAATTCCTTGACATACCTGACTCAACTAACTCAACTGACTTTTGATTAATGACCTATCTTAAGTACCTGGGTCAGGGAAAAGGGCTTCTCTTCTCTGTCTCTCTGGTGGACCATGGCTTTGCACAACCACTTTTGTCCTGAAAGACTCCCAAATATTCAGGCATCAAAACAGCACAAATTTTGAAAAGCATAAAGAACAAGAGGAGTAAGCAGGAGAATAGGAAAAGTAGAAATACATATAAGGCAGCTTGGACATGAGAGTAAGAACCCTGAATTTATAAGTATTATTAATCTTGTCCACCAACTGAAGACCTGTAAGGCTTGCTGTGCTTTGATTTTGAACAGTTCAAACAAATATGGTCAACAGTTTACAAATATTTCATGACTCACAGATGAACCTATTTCTTCATGCTTCCTAATAATCTTTCTTTACCTTCAATTTTTTTTCTCAGTTCAATATTTTTGGTTTCTAGGGCTTAACTTTCCAAGGTGAAAGACTTAGATTATACATCTATTACATGTTTCTTTTCAAGTTGGTTATATTTAACATAAAAATGGACACTTTGTTCCACATTTGAAGACAACTTCTATTGGGTCCCGGCTGAGACAGGTCTTAGGTATCAGTGATGTTTCTGGTACACTAGAACTCCTTCCCAAACTCTTTGAAGAAATTACTCACATTTTCCCTCTCCTCCTCCCTACAAAGAAATACTTGCTTGTCCACTCAAAAGACATACAAAACCAACATGTGTATCTGGGATTCTGACCAATTATAGGAAAACACCGAAAGCGCTGAGTCCTACTCCAATCATTAAGCAGAGTACTTCTATTCTTAGGAAACAGCAGGGTTTGGTTCAGCTGGCAACACTCCTGGCCTCTGGATCAAGAGGTCACAGTCTCACGTTTCAAATAAGAACTCCAGTTTACAACTCTTGCTAACACTACTGCAGAATAATTCAAGAGGGATTAAACGAAATGACAGTTCCATCAAAAACCAAGTATCCAGTAAAACTTCAAATCTAGAAACGTAATATGGAAATAAAATGAACACACCAATCTTTCTTTTAAGCAAAAGACTGTAACTTAGAAATAGTAGAAAGGGAAAGGAGGAGAGAGAGGGAGGGAGGACGGGAGGGAGTGTGTACGTGTGTTTTGGTCAAAGGTAGGATAAATGAATTATATTTCATAACTATATTGACATTTGCTTTTAACACTGCCCTGTTCCAAAAAGGGTAGGGCAACATCTGCAATAAAAATTTTATTAAAAGTAAGCTTCTGGTCTTTAAATATTTCTATTAAATAATTTAGATTTATACTAGGGTTGTGGGCTAAAAATATAGGAAAAACTTTTGCAGAAATGAGAGGCCGTATCAAGTTATTTCATGTAGACAATCCACAAACACACAACTGAGACAGGGTGGCACCAAGTGATTAACAGCCCTTTACAAAAATAGATAAATAATGTTGCAATACATGAGCTCTCATTTGAAACACTAGGCTGTATTCCTGAGAGCAGAAACTTATTCTGTACTTAAAAAATAGGCATCCCAGGGCTTCCCTGGTGGCGCAGTGGTTGAGAGTCCGCGTGCCGATGCCGGGGACGCGGGTTCGTGCCCCGGTCCGGGAAGATCCCACATGCCGCGGAGCGGCTGGGCCCATGAGCCATGGCCACTGAGCCTGCGCGTCCGGAGCCTTTGGTCCGCAACGGGGGAGGCCCACGTACAGCAAAAAAAAAAAAAAAAAAAGTCATCCCAGTAAAATCAATAAGCCTTACTTAAAATTCATACACCAGGTGTCTTAATCTAAAGATTAGAGGTCCTAATATGGCACAAGGTAAATTTCCTAAATAAAACTATTTTTTCCCCTACTTAAAATTATGTAATCAAATATTTTACTCCCAGGTAAATAATTCAGCCCTAGGATAAAACTATATAACTTGAACTAATTTTGCACATAGTTGGGAAAAAATTATCTACGTGTGTGAGTGTAAATAATCTTTTATAATGCCATGAATTTTCAGGTTTCATTTAAATAGGTTTGTCTGGTATCATTATTTTCAGCATTCAAACAGCTTTAGTTATGAACTCTTGATCACAGGTCTGGAGCCAGAAGGCATCCATAAGGTCATCGTGCCTCTTCTCACACTGGGTTGCCAATGCTGGAATGCCCTCTATCACACACTTGCTTATTCTTTAAACGTCTTTATAATAAAGTCCACTTTATCTTAATCAGGTACTATAAAAGAAATGAATCCTATTGCTTAACATCCCTAGATGTGGGAAATTCCAACTAGGACAATTCCATTAAGAAAGTTATAATAAATGAGTGTCAATTTGAATTTGCTACTCTTTTCACAGTTATTACATGAAGGCAAAGGAACATGAGCCTAACTCAAATCCTTACCAAATTCTAATCCAATGTGTAAGTACTAACACGTAATTTGTTCAACTAAAACACTGTTTTTCAGATAATGCAAGGTGTCTAGGTAACCTCTTCTCCCTTAGTATCTATAGCATGTGACCTGCTCTTAGCAATAAACAAAGCTGGGTAATAAAAGACAACATTTATAAGGTCCTTTACAGTTTATGCAGTACTCTTGCATGCATTATCACAAACACATAAACTAATAAAGGGACCTTAAATCAGCAGCAGCTGGGGGGTGGGGAGGAAGTGTGGCTAAACTTCAACATCTGTAAAATGAGGATCCACTCATTTCACACATTGATGTATGTATTTAAAGATATGAAAGAGTACAGTCTCCCTCAGTATCCTCAGGAGAATGGTTCCAGAACACCCTCAGATACCAAAATCTGAGGAGGCTCAAGTCTCATTTAAAATGGCATCATATTTGCATATAACCTACACACATCCTCCTGTATACTTTAAGTCATCTCTAGATTGCTTATTAATACCTAGCACAATGTAAATGCTAGGTAAATAGTTGCTGATGCATGGCAAATTCAAGATTTGGTTTTTGCAACTTTCTGGAAATTTTTTTTCTGAAAATTTTCATTCCTCGGATGCTGGAACCTGTGGATGTGAAGGGTCAACTGTACGTGTATAAGAATACGTTCAATCTGAAAAGTCTTTTCAATTAATTCAACAACTATTTAATAAGTAGAATCATATATCAGAATTGCTCTGGAAGCTTTTGAAAGAGTAGATAATTCATCCATTCTGGTGTCATTTCTTTTAAGGAACATGGTAAAGAAATTAAAACATCCTGGTTTAATTCAACAAGTGTTTACTGATCACCAAATGAGTATAAAATATTGAATGAAACTCTGTGATAAATACAGTGTAGATTTAGCTCAGTCTACAAAAATAAAATTGTAGGACAAAAACAAAAAAAGTTTATGATCGTAAAGAGATTTAATAGAAAGAGCTCACGCAATGGAATGACACAGGCCTCGAGAGGTGAATCTGTAAGTTACTTCACCTCTTCCAGGCAGAGGCCCAATCTATAAAATAGGAAACACCTACAGGATTATGGAGAGGACTAAATGAGATAAAGTATGGTAAGTATTCATTGTTAAGTATTCACACAGCAAGTACTGAAGGCATGTAACTTTAAAGCACTAATATCAAATGTAGTATATAAAAAATATCTGCATGCTCAAAAGGAAGTTTCTGTAACTGTTTTTCTTTGAAATTTAATATAAATATAGATCACTAACCTACTCACAAAATATTAACATCCTTCCATACAGTGGAACAAATAAATCAAAACACTGCTGACGATGGGCTAAAAAAAAATTTTTAAGTTGTATTTGACAATCAAAACAGTCCGGGTCTTCCCTGGTGGCGCAGTGGTTGAGAGTCTGCCTGCCAATGCAGGGGACACGGGTTCGAGCCTTGGTCTGGGAAGGTCCCACATGTCGCGGTGCAACTAGGCCCGTGAGCCACAACTACTGAGCCTGCGCGTCTGGAGCCTGTGCTCCATAACAAGAGAGGCCGCAACAGTGAGAGGCCCAGGCACCACGATGAAGAGTGGCCCCCACTCGCCGCAACTAGAGAAAGCCCTCACACAGAAACGAAGACCCAACACAGCCAAAAAAAATTAAGTAATTAAAAAAAAAACAGTCGAAAATTAAAACTGACTATAAAGAAAAGATTCTGAAAATATGGCAAATGTCTGGGACTACTATGCTGTGACTCTGACAAACAAATTGGCTCTTCTCTCAGAGGCTAAAGCCTTTTTTATTTTGGCTCTCAGAGACAGTGACTGCCTCTCAGTTTTTGTGCTACAGAGTAGTTACAAATGAGAAAGAGCTGATTTAAATCTCGAATTTCTTTTTTCTAATATTTATTTTAAGTTTAATAGATAATAAACAATTAGTGATATGTTAGTATTTTCTCATACAAAATATTTCTTAGAATCAGTTTGTGTTCTTAATAAAACCATACCCCCAAACTAATCACTGATTCTTTATCTAGAAAGGTCAGCCCTCTCTTTTCTAATTCTTTTCTAACTCCTTTGGCCCTAAATACCAATTCCATCTTAAATTTCTACCTACATCCCTTAACGTCACTGTTAGAGCTCTTTTACTTTTCATTTTCCTTTACAGTTAAGTCACAATAACAAAAATCCCTCCTTTAAATATACCCCTCCTATTGCCAACATTACTGTTTTTGCTTAATGGTGGTATTTATATATTAAACTTAGTATACTTTATGCTAAATGTAAAGCACTGTAAATACAACATCACATCAGGAAGTTAATTTGACATTTATATATAGATTGGGAATTTATGGGAATTTTTTCATTGATTTTCACAGCATCTTAGAAGTGGAAAAGTTCTTAGAAATCATATATTCCAATCCAGTAATTTTACAGCGGAGGAAACCAAGGCTCCCGAGTAGGTAATTAGCCACCCAGCCATATTACTAAACATTTATTATATGCCAGACACTAAGCTAAATGCTTGAGACATAATGGTGAACCGACTGGGCCTTGTAATATCCAGTGGGGGAGACAAGTAACGAGGTAACTAAAATTCAAGAGGGAAATTTTTTTTACCAGACATAGGATTTTACTAAAATCACATGTTGTCAAGTTACAAAACCATTCACAAACAAAGCAAAGTCAAAAAAGGACTCAATATTCAGTACAGAATAAAATCCTCTTCTATCTAATCCTATCCATCCAATCCTTCAAATACAACCAAAGACCAAACTCTTCTACAAACCTCTAACAACTCAGCACGACAATCTCTTCTTTTTCTGGGTTACTAATCTAGACTACCCAGGGCCTACCATATTGCTTAACAGTCAACTACACATTTCCTTGTACCATTTTTATTTCACACACCTTGCCTCCTAAATGAGACAGGGACCACTTGGTTCTCAATCCGTATGTTCCGTAGCTCCAAGCACGGTGCTGAAGCTTTCTGAAGGCATCAAAACAGATGAAAATAAGTCAGTGCTTCCAAAATGACTGGGAACGACACTGAAAAGCAATTCTCAACATTTTCTGGTGAGCAGTTAGTATGTATGTGCTGGCACTATGCTAGGTGCAGGGGGATACAATATCAACAGGTTGTAAGTGAAAACATACTCCTGATGCAAAAAGGTTCATGGGAGGCCAGAAGAGGGGACTCCAAGGCCGACTTGGGGCTAGGAAAAATCTAGGAAGACACTCTAGGGGAATTAATTAACATCTTGAGCTGAACCTTGAAGGAATTTGTATTTCATTTAAATAGTTCTTGGGGGACTTCCCTGGTGGTCCATTGGTTAAGAATCCATCTTGCAATGCAGGGGATGCCAGTTTCATCACTGGTCAGGGAACTAAGATCCCGCATGTCGCAGGGCAACTAAGCCCGCATGCAGCAACTACTGAGCCTGCATGCCACAGCTAGAGAGAAGCCCGCGCACCGCAACAAAAGATCCCGTGTGCGGTAACTAAGACCTGATGCAGCCAATCAATCAATCAATAAAAAGGAATGTGTGGCAATATTTAAATAAATAATAAATAAAGTTCCTTGAAAAGGGCTAGGGGGTCAGAGGGCAAAGAAATACAAAAAGGAGTTTCCCAAAAGCTACCATTCAGTAAAATATAGAAATGTCCTAAAACTCAACTTAGGTCACAGAACTAGGAAATTTCTCTCAATTTTAACTACCACAATTAAGAAACTCATTATTTCACTCAATCTAATTGTGAAATTCAAGAGGATTATTCAGCGATTAGGGTGCCATTTTTAAAAGGCCTAGTAATTTGGAGGTCACCTTATAACGATACTGTTCTCTTTTTCCTTTTAGTCTATGTTGTTGACTATCATGGGTTGTTTTGTGGAGGAGCTGGGGTTGAGGGGAGTTGTAGAGACATAGTAAGTTAGGAAATAACTCACCTTTTATAGATAATGTCTGTGACTAGAAAACCATTTCAAATATCCTAGATCAGGGGTCCCCAATCTCTAGGTACTGGTACTGGTCTGTGGCCTGTCATGAACCAGGCCGCACAGCAGGAGGTGAGTGACAAGTGAGCAAGCGAAGCTTCATCTGCCGCTCCCCATTCATTGCTCCCATCGCTCACATTACTGCCTGAACCATCCCCCCAACCCCATCCGTGGAAAATCTGTCTTCCATGAAACTGGTCTCTGGTGCCAAAAAGGTTGGGGTCCACTGTCCTAGATTATCATAGTTCCAAATGTCAGTACTTTTAAAGAATTTGAATTAAAAGCAGAATTCTTATAACATAATTCCTGATTTTATCAACTGATGCTTTCTTAAAATTATAGGTATTGCTAAAAATGATTTTTCTCATTTAAAATTTTCCTGAAATTGAATCCAGAACAGTGGAAAATACATTTTTTTTGTTAAAAAGATGAAGACAATTGTGGAACAACGTCTAAATATTTTAAGACATCAGACTATAATACAGACAAGCTACTAAGTTTTAAGTTTGACATCAAAGAGTGGAAAGTTTGCAAAATTCACATATTAGAAGTGTCCTGTTTAAGATAAAATGGCTACTAATTTTACTCTGAGTGGATTGAAGCCTAGTGGTTTTCAATTAATCATTTGCTGTTAACTAATCACACATAATTTCCAACCACAATTAGACAATCCAATTTCATCCCTTGATGACAAAAACCCACAATGAGACCATTTTGTTTTATTTTCTATCACTATTAAAAAAACAAAACTCTATAGAGAAATGTTGTTAGGTAGGCAACAAAGTTACCTAAACTTTGAAAATCAAACTCCTCTCAAACATAGACTCCAGATCTAAAGGCTATATACATTATCGTGGAATTCCTGTAATAGTTATCTGTTTCTGTGAGCTTAAGCAAAACTGCTGGACAAGTTCTGCATTTGATAAGGTGACCTGATTTTAACTAACTAAAAGGGCGTGGGGGATGGAGGAGTCACTCTATTCTTAGATGTTGAACTATTTCCTGAAAACTTAAAAACTAGCTTCTGTTCTATAGTCCCTTAATAATCTGTTAAGAAAGTAGGTTGAGAATACTTGAAACCTTCCTGCTCTTTAAAAAGTAAGCAATTGACAATAATTGAAGAGGGCAAACTCCGCACGGCAGCAGTCCTGAACTCTTACTCTGCCCAGGCTGCAGGGTGGGGGCCTTAGTGACTGCTGGCATGTCATCACCGACTTGCTCAGCAACTTTGCTGTAATGGCTTCAAATTGCAGGCCTGAGGAAATGCTCCATAAATAGCTGCTCTTTTTTCTTGTAAAGCCTCTTCAAAGACCCAATAGAACTCCACTACCAAAAATGGAGGAGTAACCATGGACATTAAAAAAAAAAACAACCCTCAAGAGAACAAGTAGGAATATCCTGCTAACCAGGTTACTCATTTTGGGAGTATGAATCACAGTGCTGAAATCTGATCCACTGTTTAAATTCAACTTTTAGGTAACAAAAATTACAAGGGATTAAGTCAGTTTTTATAATCATGCAATTTCATGAAAAGGAAAAAGAACTGTTGTTTTTATAGGCCTTTAGAAAAAGGGATATATACCAAGTTTGAAATTAAATGTTTGAGAATGTCTTTATTAACTCCCAGCGGAGCAATGCTCCTTCATATCCATTCATAAGCAACCTGGAAACCTAGACACTTGTGGTGTGGTTACAGAAAGCACTTTGGGGAAGCAGCAACCCCATAAATATAAACTTCTAAGGTAACTGTGAGCACTCATACCTCCTGCACTACTTATGTTTATAGATATTTACATATATGTAACTTGATAATTCAGATAACTTACTAGTCTGTAAATCAACAAAAATTCAATGATCAGTCAATTAACAAACTCAAATCTATTTGCAATAACAATGAAGATTGCTCTTACTTGAATTCAGGTAGGGAAAGAAAGCAGCAATGTAGTGTTTAAATCAAACACAAGTAGGTACCAGGAAATCCAGGTTCCATTTCTGCTACAATTTTCCATGTGAGTTCATGCCTAAGTTAATTTAAACAAGGCAGTTTTTAAAAATAAAATACCAGAGTCAAGTTTTAAAAGAGAGTTACAATTAGATGTCAATTAGAATTCATGGTCTTAAATATAAATGCTGACATGTAATCAAAAAGCCCATATTCTGTCTAACTTACTGAATGGTTTATAAATAACTTGACTGATTTGATGGCATCTCAAGAGGAAACACTTACCAACTTATATTATTCACCAAAAATGAGATTTTACATGTTAACGGTATAAACTGTTTTCCGGTGACATGCTTTACCCTGAGATTTTCAGGCCTCAGGTGATAACTCACCGATCTTGAACATTATTTTTTAAAAACTTCCAATCCAAGTGTGGTAGGCTGAAAAACATGGCCACCATATTTTGCAGTACCTCCCATCAAGAGGCAGTCTACTTCCCAAGCCCTTGAATCTGAGCTGACCTTGTCACTAGCTTCAACCAACAGAATGTAGGAGAAGTGACATTATGTAATGGCCTCAGAAGGCTTTGCAGCTTCTGCCTTCATCCCCCTAGAAGGCTCCCACCAACACGTAAGGAAACCTCTGTGCCCAACTGGGCAACCACCTACAAGCCAAGAGGACAAGCCTCAGAATGAAACCTACCTTGATCTTAGACACCACAGCCTCCACAACTGTGAGAAGCACTAGGTGGTAGTTTAAGCAACCCAGTCCATGGTTTTTTGTATAGCAGCCCAGTTTAGTAAGTCAACCAGTGAGAGCAAACGACCTCCATGTGGCTTAATATAAAACAGCTGAAATCCTGATGGCCTAATATGTTGCTGTCAAATATACTCAATTCTTAATTACTAGCATCCTGAAACTCCCAACATCCTTCCAAAACCATGTTAAACTGAGTTTTAGGTAAAGAATTCTGGCTGCTCTGTGTCCCATAGAAGTTTCATTAATAAATTTAAAATAGGAGTGTTTTAAAAGACACAATTTAGCTTATAATAGTGATAGGCAGAATATTAGATTTGCTTTACAATTTATTTTAATAAAATTAATATGCACTCAAATGTTCATTTGGTTTTGGTAATGTACAATGGACTAAATTATCTGATTCTGCCTAAAACAAATTCTAAAGCTTAATTTAAAAAATTCTTTAAATCTCTGAAAGAAAATGTTTCAGTCAGCAGCTTTCCTACCAACTTTAAAAAGTAAAAATTGTACCTTTTTACAGCATATTTTACTATTAATTCAATTTGTCCAGCAATAATATCAAGGAATGAAAAGGGTTTATATTCATTTTGCGAATTCTAATAAAGTTTACTTGGTAAACAGATAAACATTAAGCTAAACTTAAAAGTACCAGAAAAATGAAAACAATCCCTTTTAACTAGCATTTCCTGACAAATAATATTGTCAAAAATTAGCAAAAAAAAAAAATCTTAAATAGGCTGTAACATGAAAATAAAGTTAAAAAATGCATACGGGATACAACTATATTTGACAATGTTCATGTAATGATGGTCTGTAATAGATGGTCTTCACTTTTAAAACTTTGTTTTTTCCCAAGCAGTGAATAAAACCATGCCATTTAGTGGTTTTTCAAGTGTTTTGATATTAGAATTGTTTTTTTTAAATGCCCAAGGTCAGAGTGCAGATTTAACCACAATTAATAACTTAATTTTGATGAAAGTAAATGCAAATATAATTTATATATTGTATAATATATTATATTAGAATACATTAACATTACATAATATGTTAGATGCAAACATAATTCAAAGCGGGAAGGGCAAGCACTTTGGCTGTTACCAGAAAATCTTTTTGCAGCTGTCTTTTGTTTCCCCACCTCCTATGCCCCCACATTCATTGAGCTGAAAGTGCTAATTCTATAAGCATAACTTGAGTACTGTCTCTTCGAGGTCCCAATGCCACCACCTCATTACTTCTCCCCTGAATTCCCATAGTAATCTACTCACTGGTATCATTTTTACACCTACATAATTTTATTTCTTATTCATTTAATTCTAAAGCAGTCAAATATTCCCTGTCCATGGAACAAATGTGTAACCCTAAAGTAGAACTATTATTCATTTATACCCTGAAAATAAGCAATTATCTTTCTTTTTTTAAAAATTTATTTATTTATTTATTTATTTTTGGCTGCATTGGGTCTTTGTTGCTGCGTGCAGGCTTTCTCTAGCTGTGGCAAGTGGGGGCTACTCTTCGTTGCGATGCGAGGGCTTCTCATTCCGGTGGCTTCTCTTGTTGTGGAGCATGGGCTCTAGGCACGCGGGCTTCAGTAGTTGCAGCACGCGGGCTCAGTAGTTGTGGCTCACTGGCTCCAGAGTGTAGGCTCAGTAGTTGTGGCACACGGGCTTAGTCGCTCTGCAGCATGTGGGATCTTCTCCAACCAGGGATCAAACCCGTGTCCCCTGCACTGGCAGGCGGATTCTTAACCACTGCGCCACCAGGGAAGTCCCACAATTATCTTTTTTAATAGTTGTAGTTATTTGAGTTTAAGAATAATCTCAAACTTACAAAATTAACTTTAAAAATACACAAGTAAATACTCTAGCATCTTTTTAGCATGGAGTTACACAGCAATAATAATTAAGCAGGGACTATAGGCATTAATCAGGGTGACTATCAACCAATAGACTGAAATAAATGAGCAGCCTAAGGGACATCATCTACCAATAAATATATCAAGAGCTACATACACAAGGCTGCAGAGAAGACAAAATCTATCTTTATTGAGCTTATAGTTAGTTAGCCTCCACAGCTTCTCCATTGAGAGATAGCAATGAAAAGGTAAACAAGATGACTTGCAATGAATGGTGTCTTGAGACCCACATGGTCTATCAAGACTGATATATTATTAATATTGTCCCAACTCTACAGAGGGGAACTCAGTGAACCCTTAAACAATGCCTGCTACATAAAACCAAGAGGTTAAGTGTTTATGAAATGAAGAGACCACTAAGCACACATATTGAATTCAAAGAAGCTAACTAAGAATAAGCAGGGTGAAAGAAACCACAGCCACGTTAATGTAAGTGACCCAACACACACCACCCAGAACCAAGTGGGTCTTTTTTGAGCAAAATCACCCTGTGTTTGAGGGAGTAGAGGGAGCTGGGCAAATTCTTATCTGTAGTGTGATGGGTATTAACTGAAAACTGAAGAATAGACAGGTACACAAAGGGCATGCTTTGTCTTCTGTGTTTGAAGGACAATATTGCGTTTGAGGACAATAATATTAATTTCACATATCATTGTCTAGAAACAGTGATTATTGTATCACCCACAAGAAGAGATTTGTACCAGTCTTAACAGGAAAGTCTGCACACCCTCCGGCTGTGAGGGGTTAACAGTGATCCTATTACATCATCTGGAGCTCATCCAGACTACACGATTTCAGAAACATAACCTGTATCAGTCTGAACATGTGTAGAGGAAAAACAGAAACATCTGTATTTTGGCCAACTCTTCCACAGATTTTTTTTTTTCCATCTTAGAAAAAAAAAATTAGCCAGGAGAGCTTGGTAAATTTTAACTGTGACCCTATCACTGGTAAGGATTAGTTCCAGGCAAGGTCTCAGAAATCTCATTTAGCTCATTTCTAACATTAGTACTTTGCTATTTTAACACACTTCTTGTTTAACTAAGTTGTGTTAATTCTGTTCCATTCCTCTACCCCATTCAACTTAATACCTTTTACAACCCCCAGGTATCCGCCTTTTCAGTATCATTTAGCACTCTTCTCTGATGTTAGTGTTCTGGTCTGATTTTGCATTGGTCAATTAAGATTTTATGCAGATTTTAAAAGGTTTGCTTCCTCCTCTTCTATAAAAAAATGTCCATATGTAACTGCTTTTTAACTACTCAAGGAAGAGATTGCTGGAAAAGTGGATCTGAAGAAATTTCACTTGAGATCAACAACAAAGGGTCCTAACACATCTCTGTTACTACCTATAGTGAATCCATTTTAACCTAAACCCAGTTTTCATAAAATTCTAACTACTTACATCTCCATGGTTAGTTTATATGTAAAAAATACTCTATTACTATTACTCTATGACATCTACAATGGCCTACTGAAGACAGCACAGGCTACTTTTCTGAGCAATCAAAAGAGCACTTGCTAGGGAAAGCAACAACCTAAACTAAGATAAAACGAAGTTACACACCTCTGGGGGTTAACCTACATAAGTATACCAATAACTATTTAATGAACTTAGATATGCATAAATATTTTCTTTATCCTACCATCTATATTGATGAAAACCAGCTGAAAGGAAGGAATGAAAGAAAACAGATGCACTGATTTCATAAGGCTATTTTACTTTAAAGCCCAACTTTTTAAAGTTGTGTATACTAGACAAAAAACTTGAAAATGACATAAAAACAGATAGGATCAGCTCCATTATTCTATGTACAAATAGGAATTAAGTCTCCAGTCTCTCTGCCCCTTCACACTATTTCAGAATCCAAACCCTCTGAACAAATTCACACACTGCTGGATGCCAAGCACCCCGGTGTCAAAGTACACAGTTCCCCCCTTTAAGAAAACCTAACATATGAAGATTTAAAGCAGCAAAACCGATGCTGAAGACCAATGTCATTGAAGTAATCATTTGCCTGGTAAAAGCATTTATTTAAGTACTGATTTAAAAGTGATCCTGTAGGGACTTCCCTGGTGATCCACTGGCTAAGACTCTGTGCTCCCAATGCAGGGGGCCCAGGGTTTGATCCCTGGTCAGGAAACTAGATCCCACATGCCTCTACTAAGAGTTGGCACGCTGCTACTAAGAGTTTACACGCCACAACTAAGACCCAGTGCAGCCAAATATATAAACAAACAAAGAATAAATATGTTTAAAAAAAAACTAGTTAAAAAAAAGTGATCCTGTAATATTTAAGTCAAATAATACGAAATTGGCAGTAGTTACTGTTCGGGGCTTAGAAAACTGGCAACTTTATAGAGTCAACCTAATTGCAAAATTGGATTCACAAAAATCAGGCCTACACAGAACTTTAAAAAATCTATTGCACACCCCCTCCCTGGCCTAAGCAGGAAATGGGAAATTTATGTTCCAGAGAAGTAGACTAAGAGGATCTGGATTCACATACCTGGCACAGCCAAGAGCAAGGATGAAACCCCACACTCTCAACCCTAAAACACTGGCTCTCCATCTTAACACCCATTACCACCAGCAATGCTCTCTAGAGAGGGGACTGACAGATTTTTATCTGGAGAAACTGACCACTACAAGAGAACCTAACAAAGATAATGACATTTAGGGCCTCCCACAACTTCAGAGCCTGGTTGGTTCCTGTTACATTACTCTCCAGTGAAGCCTACTTAAGACATTGAAAGCAGAAAAAATTTAAAAAGAAACACCCACTATAATATCCTTAGAGAGATATTATATTACTACATCCATGAAATAAGAACAGCATGTTATTAAAAATAACAAAGGAACAATGAACTCAGAAAAGATTCCCTGGAAATTAAGAACGATAAATACCTTTCTGGGGTGAAAAAAAAAACTGAAAAATTAAAAGCTGAAGTTGAAGGAATCTCCCAGAAAGCATAACAAAAGGCGGGAAAGATAAGAAAATTCAAGAGTTATTCTGACAAGCAGGAATTCCAGAAACAGCGAAAACATTAAAAAGACTGGAAGAAATTATCCGGGAACTAATAAAAGAAATCTTTCCTAGGACCAAAGGACAGTTAGGGCAACTATACTGCAAAACTTTAAAGGGCACCACTCACACTGAAGACTGAGTTTCCAAACAATGTAATCTTTACAATGAATTTTAGGGCTTCCCTGGTGGCGCAGGGGTTGAGAGTCTGCCTGCCAATGCAGGGGACACAGGTTCGTGCCCCGGTCTGGGAAGATCCCACATGCCGCGGAGGGGCTGGGCCCGTGAGCCATGGCCGCTAAGCCTGTGCATCCGGAGCCTGTGCTCCGCAACGGGAGAGGCCACAACAGTGAGAGGCCCGCGTACCGGAAAAAAAAAAAA